>NC_091311.1:17217208-17313408 GCF_038502225.1 Cherax quadricarinatus
GAGTTCTGGTTGATGTGGAACGTGCTCGCACAGTCAAAGGCTGGTTGTCTCGGAGGTTAGGTAAGTTAATTTCTTTTATGTATTAATGTGGTATTCACTTTCTTAGTTGTTTGATACTATTAAGTAAAGAAATTTATAAATTTAGATAGAAAATTTTATGTACAGTGGGCCCTGGAGTTTTGTTAAGCCTCTTGCTTCGTAAATTTCGCCTTTCAAAATTTTTTTCATCGAAATATAGCCTCGCGGTTTGTAATTTGCCTCGCCATTCGTCAGATGTCTGGAACGTGTACGAATGGCGGCTGCGCATACGCAAAGGCTCTCACAAACCATTCAGAGAGTCAGTGTGGCGTTGTTGTTTTTGGGCAAGTGACCATCACCCCATGCCTTCATATGATTCATTTCATAATAATCCATTGTTTTTTGTACTTGCAACTGCTAAATAAGCTACCCTGGGCCAAAAGAAAGCTAGTAAAGAAGGCAAGAAACACAATAAAATTCAAGAAAGAACACACCAGCCAGGGTACTTCCCCACACACGATTTGATTTGAGTGGGACTTTGGCATGAGTGAATAGAATTTTTTTTTTTTTCAACAAGTCGGCCGTCTCCCACCGAGGCAGGGTGACCCAAAAAAGAAAGAAAATCCCCAAAAAGAAAATACTTTCATCATTCAACACTTTCACCACACTCGCACATTATCACTGTTTTTGCAGAGGTGCTCAGAATACAACAGTTTAGAAGCATACACATATAAAGATACACAACATATCCCTCCAAACTGCCAATATCCCAAACCCCTCCTTTAAAGTGCAGGCATTGTACTTCCCATTTCCAGGACTCAAGTCCGACTATATGAAAATAACCGGTTTCCCTGAATCCCTTCACTAAATATTACCCTGCTCACACTCCAACAGATCGTCAGGTCCCAAGTACCATTCGTCTCCATTCACTCCTATCTAACATGCTCACGCACGCTTGCTGGAAGTCCAAGCCCCTTGCCCACAAAACCTCCTTTACCCCCTCTCTCCAACCCTTTCGAGGATGACCCCTACCCCGCCTTCCTTCCCCTATAGATTTATATGCTTTCCATGTCATTCTACTTTGATCCATTCTCTCTAAATGACCAAACCACCACAACAACCCCTCTTCTGCCCTCTGACTAATACTTTTATTAACTCCACACCTTTTCCTAATTTCCACACTCCGAATTTCCTGCATAATATTTACACCACACATTGCCCTTAAACAGGACATCTCCACTGCGTCCAACCGTCTCCTCGCTGCTGCATTTACCACCCAAGCTTCACACCCATATAAGAGTGTTGGTACTACTATACTTTCATACATTCCCTTCTTTGCCTCCATAGATAACATTTTTTGACTCCACATATACCTCAACGCACCACTCACCTTTTTTCCCTCATCAATTCTATGATTAACCTCATCCTTCATAAATCCATCCGCCGACACGTCAACTCCCAAGTATCTGAAAACATTCACTTCTTCCATACTCCTCCTCCCCAATTTGATATCCAATTTTTCTTTATCTAAATCATTTGACACCCTCATCACCTTACTCTTTTCTATGTTCACTTTCAACTTTCTACCTTTACACACATTCCCAAACTCATCCACTAACCTTTGCAATTTTTCTTTAGAATCTCCCATAAGCACAGTATCATCAGCAAAAAGTAACTGTGTCAATTCCCATTTTGAATTTGATTCCCCAAAATTTAATCCCACCCCTCTCCCGAACACCCTAGCATTTACTTCCTTTACAACCCCATCTATAAATATATTAACCATGGTGACATTACACATCCCTGTCTAAGACCTACTTTTACCGGGAAGTAGTCTCCCTCTCTTCTACACACCCTAACCTGAGCCTCACTATCCTCATAAAAACTCTTTACAGCATTTAATAACTTACCACCTATTCCATATACTTGCAACATCTGCCACATTGCTCCTCTATCCACTTTATCATATGCCTTTTCTAAATCCATAAATGCAATAAAAACCTCCCTACCTTTATCTAAACACTGTTCATATATATGCTTCAATGTAAACACTTGATCTACACATCCCCTACCCACTCTGAAACCTCCTTGCTCATCCGCAATCCTACATTCTGTCTTGCCTCTAATTCTTTCAATTATAACCCTACTGTACTTTTCCTGGTACACTCAGTAAACTTATTCCTCTATAATTTTTACAGTCTCTTTTGTCCCCTTTCCCTTTATATAAAGGGACTATACATGCTCTCCACCAATCCCTAGGTACCTTCCCCTCTTTCATACATTTATTAAAGAAAAGTACCAACCACTCCAACACTATATCCCCCCCTGCTTTTAACATTTCTGTCATGATCCCATCAGTTCCAGCTGCTTTACCCCCTTTCATTTTATGTAATGCCTCACGTACCTCCCCCACACTTACTTTCTGCTCTTCTTCACTCCTAAAAGATGGTGTACTTCCCTGACCAGTGCATGAAATTACTGCCTCTGTTTCTTCCTTAACATTTAAAAGTTCCTCAAAATATTCTCGCCATCTACCTAATACCTCCATCTCCCCATCTACTAACTCCCCTACTCTGTTTTTAACTGACAAATCCATACTTTCCCGAGGCTTTCTTAACTTGTTTAACTCACTCCAAAATTTTTTCTTATTTTCCTTAAAATTTCTTGACAGTGCCTCTCCCACTCTATCATCTGCTCTCCTTTTGCACTCTCACCACTCTCTTTACCTTTCTTTTACTCTCCATATACTCTGCTCTTCTTATAACACTTCTGCTTTGTAAAAACTTCTCATAAGCTACCTTTTTCTCTTTTATCACACCCTTTACTTCATCATTCCACCAATCACTCCTCTTTCCTCCTGCCCCCACCCTCCTATAACCACAAACTTCTGCCCCACATTCTAATACTGCATTTTTAAAACTATTCCAACCCTCTTCAACCCCCCCACTACTCATCTTTGCACTAGTCCACCTTTCTGCCAATTATTATTATTTTATTATTATCACACCGGCCGATTCCCACCAAGGCAGGGTGGCCCGAAAAAGAAAAACTTTCACCATCATTCACTCCATCACTGTCTTGCCAGAAGGGTGCTTTACACTACAGTTTTTAAACTGCAACATTAACACCCCTCCTTCAGAGTGCAGGCACTGTACTTCCCATCTCCAGGACTCAAGTCCGGCCTGCCGGTTTCCCTGAATCCCTTCATAAATGTTACTTTGCTCACACTCCAACAGCACGTCAAGTATTAAAAACCATTTGTCTCCATTCACTCCTATCAAACAACGCTCACGCATGCCTGCTGGAAGTCCAAGCCCCTCGCACACAAAACCTCCTTTACCCCCTCCCTCCAACCCTTCCTAGGCCGACCCCTACACCGCCTTCCTTCCACTACAGACTGATATACTCTTGAAGTCATTCTGTTTCGCTCCATTCTCTCTACATGTCCGAACCACCTTTCTGCCAATAGTCGCTTATATCTCACCCGAACTTCCTTTATACACTTTCACCTCCCTCTTACTTGTTGTTGCCACCTTCTTCTTTTCCCATCTACCTCTTACTCTAACTGTAGCTACAACTAAATAATGATCCGATATATCAGTTGCCCCTCTATAAACATGTACATCCTGAAGCCTACCCATCAACCTTTTATCCACCAATACATAATCTAATAAACTACTTTCATTACATGCTACATCATACCTTGTATATTTATTTATCCTCTTTTTCATAAAATATGTATTACTTATTACCAAATCTCTTTCTACACATAGCTCAATTAAAGGCTCCCCAATTACATTTACCCTGGCACCCCAAATTTACCTACTACTCCCTCCATAACATTTTTACCCACTTTAGCATTGAAATCCCCAACCACCATTACTCTCACACTTGATTCAAAACTCCCAACGCATTCACTCAACATTTCCCAAAATCTCTCTCTCTCCTCTACACTTCTCTCTTCTCCAGGTGCATACACACTTATTATAACCCACTTTTCACATCCAATCTTTATTTTACTCCACATAATCCTTGAATTGATACATTTATAGTCCCTCTTTTCCTGCCATAGCTTATCCTTCAACATTATTGCTACTCCTTCTTTAGCTCTAACTCTATTTGAAACCCCTGACCTAATCCCATTTATTCCATTTATTCCATTTATTTATTTATTTATTTCAACTACCCAGTAACGTGGTCAGAAATTTGCAGTTTGGCCAATTTTCACGAAAATTAAAAAATATGACAATTTCAAAATAAGGTCCAGAATGAACAATGCAGACATTCCTCGCTCTAAAATAACATTTTCTTTGTTCATCAGTCACGTCTCCAGGCCCCTCTGATATTACTCTTGCTTTCTATTTTGAATTTTTATATTCAAACGAAAAATAGAAGATTTACTGTTATGCAGACTATTGCAATATTGTAATAATTGTATAAATAATATTAACCCATTCATGACTGCATATTAGAATGGCTAGTTGGACATTTATTGGAAAATGACAGCATTTGTTTAATTTTGAACATCGGCAAAAATCAAATATTTCCCCTTCTTTGAGCTCCATTTCAAGGTTCTTTTCATAGTAAAACCAATCAAAATCACCTCTATTTCTATAATATGTTTTCCATTCTATCAAATGAGACCAAGAACACGAGAATACAACAATAAATACTCTACGAAAATAGACCACAAAGTCGGCATTTTAATTAAAAAAAAAGGTCAGTTTTTTTTTCTCATTATACACTGCGTGCTGCAGGATTTTTTTTATGTGATGCACAGTGAACACACAGACCCATTCTCTAACATGTGGGCCTACCAGCTTTCTCCTGCTTGATTTGAAGGCACTAGAATTTATGAGTACGTATACGCCTACTATCCGACTTACGACCAAGCTTGGTTCCGACCAACCAGTCGTAAGTCGAAATGGACGTATGTCGAACCTTTGAAAATTGCCGACATATTGGGTAGGGCATAATGTCAAAACTTTCCTACATAAACTACCTACATAATACTGTAATGTAATGTACAATCATTATTTCATTCTTTTTACCAGAATTTACTTCTATTGTTTTTTTTTTTCAACAAGTCGGCCGTCTCCCACCGAGGCAGGGTGACCCAAAAAAGAAAGAAAATCCCCAAAAAAGAAAATACTTTCATCATCATTCAATACTTTCACCACACTCACACATTATCACTGTTTTTGCAGAGGTGCTCAGAATACAACAGTTTAGAAGCATACACATATAAAGATACATAACATATCCCTCCAAACTGCCAATATTGTTGTATTTTAATTATTTATGTAATGTATATGATGTATACATGGTAGTGATATGTATTGTAAATTTTACTTGAGTCCTGGAAATGGGAAGTACAATGCCTGCACTTTAAAGGAGGGGTTTGGGATATTGGCAGTTTGGAGGGATATGTTGTGTATCTTTAAACGTATATGCTTCTAAACTGTTGTATTCTGAGCACCTCTGCAAAAGCAGTGATAATGTGTGAGTGTGGTGAAAGTGTTGAATGATGATGAAAGTATTTTCTTTTTGGGGATTTTCTTTCTTTTTTGGGTCACCCTGCCTCGGTGGGAGACGACCGACTTGTTGAAAAAAAAAAAAATACAGTATCATATGTTACTATTATCTTTATGTATTGTCGACTCAGTGGAATGGGAGAACACCACTGGTAGTGTCATCCTGGCAGAATGTTGTGTAACCTATACCCTAAGTAAAGAGAAACGACTCTGGAACATGTGTAATACGTATCCGGCTGGCTGGCTGGGTGGCCGGGTCTGTGGTTGGCTGGGTGGGTGGCTGGCTGGCTGGATTGGTGGGTGGCCAGGTGGGTGGCTGGCCAGGTGGGTGGCTGGATGGATGATGGGTGGGTGGGTGGCTGGATGGATGGATGATGGGTGGGTGGCTGGATGGATGATGGGTGGGTGGGTGGCTGGATGGATGATGGGTGGGTGGGTGGCTAGATGGGTGGGTGGGTAGTTGGCTGACTGGCTGACCGAATATGGCTGTCTCTTTGTATCTCTCTGTATCTCTCTCTCTCACTGGTACACGTAAGTCAAGTTATCATACATATTATAAATTACCTAGGATAACCCAAAAAATCCAGACAAAGTGCTATACAGTGGATCTGTGCTCCAGTGCCCTAAATTAATAATAATATTAATAATCATTATTATTACAATAATACATATGTACTAATATTAATATTATTATTATTAAGCTATAGTATAATAATCGTGTCCACTCATTACTTACCTTAAAATATCTGTAGTTTTAATGTAGAGTGAGAGGTGAGTAAACAAGATTAAATGAATAAATGAGAGAGAGAATGAGAATGTAGAATGTTCACGAGTTATGTAAACAAACGTTGTTGTTGTTGTTACCAGCCCGGACACGAACGGTTCCTGTTCACTGTCAAGCCGACCAGAAAAACGTCTCATATTTGTTAATTTATATGTTATGTAGCATGTTTATTATATAATTTTGAAAAAAAAATCATAGATGGATTAAGCAAAATGTCTATATTAACGTTTTATACACATTTAATGCGCCTCAGTGATTATTATTTTTATTATCATTATTAATATGGCGTCTTCAAGACCAAGTACACTCTTAATGAGTGGCTCTGAGATAGACAAGCAGACAAAGACAGACACACAGGTAGACAGAAAGACAGACACACAGGTAGACACGGACACAGGTAGACATAAAGACACACAGGTAGACAGAAAGACACACACTAGTAGACAGATAAACACACACACAGAGATACAGACAGATATACAGGCAGACAGATACAGACAGGTTTATGTGCAACAGTGAAAACAAGTAGAGAGTTCGAGAGTAAGAGCCTTTCTTGCCACAATCTCCAGTGCAAGATTCAGACTTCATCTTAGGGGCCATGGTGAAATTTACTGTCCAGTTAGTACAGTTAATACAGTATGATGCCGCTGATAGGGCAGGGTTACTCAAACTGATGCTGCCTTTATGACACATTGCCGCCGCGAGTATTGTCAAATATTGTACAGTGGTGTGAATCAGCCGGCCCAGCCCAGCTGCCAGATGCACGGTCATAAGTCGAATGGACGTATGTCGAGCAGTTCGTAAGTCGGATGGTAGGTGTATACATGTCAAACACGGTGGCTCGTAAGACGTATATATACAACTGAAACAGTCAGAGTAAATCTTGTTGCTTAATTTATTACTGAACTATAGTTGGTTCGTGTTAATTGTTCTCATTGGTCTTCAATGCAATTTTATATATATTTTTTTTTTTTTTTACTAAAATATGGAATTTCTTTTATTAGTGGTTAGCTGTAAGTAAATGTTTTCAAAAATTAGTAACATGAGCTAAATAACTAAATGTTTTTCAAGGAATGTGAAAAATATAGAATGTAATTCCCTTTGATTCAGGTGGTGGTTTAGGAGGCACACGTCGAGGTGGACCAGATGTAAACATAAAACACTCTGGTCGTGAAGATGACCGTAGACGTGGTGGTGGGAGAGATGAAGAACGTATGGCGTAAGTATTGCACTTTGATTACTGCTAAGGTGACTGTATATAGCATTGTTGAGGATTGACAGTAGGACTTTGCCTGTTTGAATTGGGAAATAGATATCTCAAATCATTTTCACTCTTTAAAATTTTATAAAATTATTGTATTCCTTAAACCTTGAGGTTAAGAAATACAGGTATGAATATTATTATTAATAATTAAAGTATTAGGCTCAAAAACTGTTAAGTATGGATGGAATCCTTGGTTTACTGGTATTTATTTGGCACTAAAATTCGGAGTCATACTAGCTGGCATCTGACCTCGGCCGTCTCTCTGGGTCAGGTGCGTGTGCAGTGAGAGAACTTTGAGTCACCAGAGTAACTGCCAAATGACTCATTAAGGGGACCGTCTATTCTGGTCATTACTGACAGTTTAGTTAATACTATGTGTATGATGTCCTTGTCATGCAGGCAGCTAACCTAACAACAGAAATATAAATGGACTACTAGACTACAGGGATTAATATTAAACCATGATTCTTTACAGCGCAAAAGAAAAATTGCACACAAAAAAGAAAATATATTTAGGCTTGTGGATCATTGAACAGTTTTGGATTGATCGATAGCTGTTCAGGTCATGTACAAAAAAAGGAATAATACTTACCTATAGGCATGACCTAATTCCACTAGTGGATTTTTCCACTGGTGATGCTGCCTCCAACTGCTTCACCTCACCTGTTTGCTGTATATAAGCTCTTTCTCTGAACATATGCTGCACTTTTATCAAAATTGATAGACTGAACACATTGACTCCAAGCTGAGGAAACCAATAGCTGGTGAAACACTTTTACAGTATAGATACTGAAATGTTGCACAAATTTCTCATTCTTCGTACCTTATACTTTTTTTTACATACTTTGAAATACCTTGTCTCATACAAAGCCGAAAATACTTCACCCAAGCCTGTTTAACAGAATGATTCATGCCAGGGTGGGCAACACCTTTTACATTATAAATTATATGTAGGGCTACATTCACTAATGACTTTGGGATAAGAAATTTACTTTACAACTGGGGATATCCAGCTCAGCTACTCAGTACAGCTGGCATTTTCAGACAGTGTCTGATCTTCCTTTGTCAGGAATTTGATTATACCAGACTTGGCTGGATGTGTTTGTTGAGCAGTTTTAACTTTTTCATTGAGAGTAGGATCAGCTATAACTGCATTGATGTGGTCAGACAGTGTCCACAACCACATTAGATGGTCAAGGACCATCTTCCTAATCATCTAGGTTTTGTTCTAAAACAACAGAATCACTGGTGCATGATCTGTCAAGAAATGAATTGGATACTGGTAGATGATATCACAGTAATGCTTTAAAAGACCAAATTATGGCTAATGATTCTTGCTCAGAGTAGTTATGTTCAGCCTTGGTTAATTAAAACTTGACTAACATGGAACAGGGTTATACTTGCCATCAGTCTTTTGTGCTAGGATGGCACCTATGCCATATATAGCACTAGCATCTGTGGTCATTTGCAAAGGCTTTTCAAAGTATAGGAATTTTAGAACAGGAACAAAAGTTAGTGTAACTTTTAGTGTCTGAAATGTCCTTTCTTGATGAAAGGTCCAAGTGAAAGGAATATCTTTTTTTAAGCAGTTCTGTTAGAGGATCTGCTATCGAAGAAAAATTTGCCATGAAAGCTGTGTAAAACCCTGCTGAGCCCACAAATGACCGTAAAGCATCAGCAGTTTTTGGAGCTGGAAAATTTTGTACCACTGTTACTTTAGTCGGTCGTAACCCCTCTAGGAGTAATTGTGTTGTCAAAAACTTTGATCTCTGAGCTAAGAAACTGACATTTAAAGTACTTTTTTCTTCACATTAGCTTCAGATTTACCAAGAACTAGATCTAATCTCTCGAAATGCAATGCCACATCTTCTTGCATGACATTTACATTGTACAGTAATACTTCTAATTTCGTGAGGCTCTATTTTCATGGATTTTTATTATCGGCAAGTTTTTTTTTGTCAAAATGTTGCCTCTTTTTTTTTTTTTTTTTTTTTTTTTTTTTTTTTTTTTTTTTTTTTTTTGTTGTGACTTCCCCCTAAATTTGGCAGCCATCCGGTACATGTCCCATGGCCCCGTGCACACAAAGCCTCCCACAGATGCATTCAAGAGTCAGTCTGGCATTGTTTCTCAGCGAGTGAATATCGCCCTCCGCATTCATAGAAACATTTCGTAATAATCCATTGTTTTTTGTGCTTGCAACTGCCAAATAAGCCATCATGGGCACAAAGAAAGATCCTAGTGCCAGCCCTTTGGTAAAGAAGGTGAGAAACATGATAGAATTAAAGAAAGAGATTGTTGAAAAATATGGAAGTGTTGTATGTGTGGCTGACCTTGCCGGGATGTATCGGAAGCCCCATTCAGCGATCACTTCCATCGTGATGAAGAAAAAGGAAATCAAGGAAGCTGATGTTGTGAAAGGGGTAAATATGCTAACAAAAAAGAAATAGCAAATTATCGAAGATGTTGAGAAGTTGTTGGTGTGGATCACCGAAAAGCAATTAGCAGGAGATAGTGTTATGCAGTCGATAATTTGCGAAAAGGCATGCCGATCTCATAAAGAAAATGCCTGCAGCGAGTGCTCATGTTAGTAAATTTAAGGCCAGCAAAGGCTGGTTCGAAAAATTCAAAAAGCGAAGTGGCATACACAGTGTTGTAAGGCATGGCGAGGCCGCAAGTTCAGACAAACATATTATTATTTATTATTATTATTATTTTTTTTATTATCACACTGGCCGATTCCCACCAAGGCAGGGTGGCCCGAAAAAGAAAAACTTTCACCATCATTCACTCCATCACTGTCTTGCCAGAAGGGTGCTTTACACTACAGTTTTTAAACTGCAACATTAACACCCCTCCTTCAGAGTGCAGGCACTGTACTTCCCATCTCCAGGACTCAAGTTCGGCCTGCCGGTTTCCCTGAACCCCTTCATAAATGTTACTTTGCTCACACTCCAACAGCACGTCAAGTATTAAAAACCATTTGTCTCCATTCACTCCTATCAAACACGCTCATGCATACCTGCTGGAAGTCCAAGCCCCTCGCACACAAAACCTCCTTTACCCCCTCTCTCCAACCTTTCCTAGGCCGACCCCTACCCCACCTTCCTTCCACTACAGACTGATACACTCTTGAAGTCATTCTGTTTCGCTCCATTCTCTCTACATGTCCGAACCACCTCAACAACCCTTCCTCAGCCCTCTGGACAACAGTTTTGGTAATCCCGCACCTCCTCCTAACTTCCAAACTACGAATTCTCTGCATTATATTCACACCACACATTGCCCTCAGACATGACATCTCCACTGCCTCCAGCCTTCTCCTCGCTGCAACATTCATCACAAACATGCGGCTGAAAAATTCGTGCATGAATTCGAGGTGTATGTAGGGGATGAAGGATTCCTCCCCCAACAAGTGTTCAATTGTGATGAAACAGGCCTCTTTGGGAAGAAAATGCCAAAGAGGACCTACATGATGCAGGAGAAAAAGGCACTGCCAGGCCACAAGCCTATGAAAGACAGGCTAACTCTCTTGCTCTGTGGTAAAGCTAGTAGGGATTTCAAAGTGAAGCCTTTACTGGTGTATCACTCTGAAAATCCCAGTGTGTTTAGGAAAAAGTATCATCAAGAGTAAATTGTGTGATGTGGAAGGCTAACAATAAGGCATGGGCCACGAGGCAAATTTTCCTTGATTGGTTCAGTGAAGTGTTTGGCCCGTGTGAATAAATACCTTCTGGAAAAAAAATTGCCGCTCAAGTGCCTCCTGGTACTGGACAATGCTCCTGCTCATCCACCAGACTTGGATGACCAGTTGTTTGAGGAGTTTATTTTCATCACAGTGAAGTTCTTTCCCCCTAATACCACTCCTCTCATCCAGCCCATGGACCAGCAGATCATTTCAAACTTCAAAAACGCTACACTAAAGCAATGTTTCAAAGGTGCTTTGATGTGACCTCAGATACTCGATTGACCCTAAGAGAGTTCTGGAAAGATCATTTCAGTATCCTCAATTGCATAACTCTTATAGATAAGGCTTGGCAGGAAGTGACTTCCAGGACTTTGAATTCTGCTTGGAGAAAATTGTGGCCAGAATGTGTCCTCGAGGAGGGTTTTGAAGGGTTTGAGGCTGACCCTGTCGACCCTGCACCTGTTGTGGAATCTATTGTGGCATTGGGGAATTCCATGGGGTTGCATGCGAGTAGCGAGGATGTGGAAGAGTTGGTGGAGGACCACAGTGAAGAGCTAACCACTGAAGAGCTGCAAGACCTTCATCTACAATAGCAACAGACCACAGCTGAGGAAATTGCTTCAGAGGAGGAGGAGGAGAGAGGGAAGGTGCCTTCTTCAGTGAATAAGGACATTTGTGCAGAGTGGAGTGAGGTGCAAACGTTTGTGGAGGAACATCGCCCTAACAAAGCTGTTGCAAGCTATGTTTGCAACTTGTACAATGACAATGCCATTTCCCATTTTAGGCAAATCTTAGAGACACCAGAACAGAGCTCTCTGGACAGATGTTTTGTGCGACAAGGGTCCAGTGACTCTCAAGCTGGTCCTAGTCCCATTAACCCTTTCAGGGTCCGTCCCGTAGATCTACGGCTTTACGGTGAGTGTCCAAACCGTAGATCTATGCCATGAGCTCAGCTCACTCTGATAAACTGTGAGTGGTACATTTGGGCCTAGATATGAGAGAATACATCTATGTGGTATGTGTGCACCACATAAAACAGATCCTGCAGCACACTGTGTATAATGAGAGAAAAAAACTGAAATCATGATTTTTCGATTAAAACAGCGACTTTGCAGTGTTTTTTCGTATGTTTTATAGTTGTATTTGCGATTTCTTGGTCTCATTTGATAGAATGGAAGACATATTACAGAAATAGAGATGATTTTGATTGGTTTTAGCACTGGAAATGGCTTGAAACTGAGCTCAAAGTAGCGGAAATGTTAAATTTTTGCCGATATTCAAGAGTAAACAAACGACCTCACACATCTAATACACATCAGCTGGTGGGTCTAATATACATTCACAAATATGGTGATGATATTTATACAATTATTACAGTATTGCATAACAGTAAATCTTCTATTTTTTGGTGTGAATAAAAAATCAAAATGGAATTTATTTGTAAAGCCTCAAAATGTAACTAATGAACAGAGGAAATGTTAGTTTAGTTCCAGGAATACCTACATTGTTTATTCTGGAGCCTATTTTGAAATTGGAATATTTTGAACTTTGTGTTAAATTGGCCAAATTAACAATTTCCGATCACTTTATTTTGTAGTTGAAACAGTTGATTTGGCGATTTCTTGTGCTCAATCGATAGAATAGAAGTAATACTAGTGAAATAGCTAAGAATTTGGTTGATTGGAATAATGTAATTGGCCTAAAATGGGAGTCAAAGTCGGCAAAATCGCCGACTCGTAAATATCGCTGACACATCAAAATTCACGAGAGCATAATTTCATAAATTTTCCACCAAATTTCGTACTTTTTGTTTTATTACCTTCACAAAAAGATTCTCTACGATTTCATAAGAAAAAATAAAAATTTTTTTTTTTTTGAAAATTCTTGGACACTGGTGCGTGACTTCAGATTTTGGCCTTTGACCCTGAAAGGGTTAAAAAACAAAGAAGGGAAGTAACCCTGGACAAGGACTCGGTACCTTAAGTCTTTATGGAAGGGGATTTCCCTTCCAAACAATAGTAACTTTTCCTCTCTCTCCCCTCCTCCTATCTTCCATACACCAACAAGAGTCTTCAATAAAGGTAAGTGTGGTGTTACTATTGCTTTATGTGTATATTGATTTATCATTCTTTCTGCATGTAAATCTATATTTATTCTCTAAAAAATGTATTTTTTGTTAATACTTTTGGGTGTCTGGAACAGGTTAATTGGATTTACATTATTTCTTACGGTGAAAATGGTTTCAATTTTCGTGAATTTTGACTTTCGGCAGACTCTCTGGAATGGATTAATCATGAAATTAGAGGGTCCACTGCATAAGTATAGCATATGATGAGACTTTGAAAGATATTTATCATTAGCCTCAAGAATGCGACTGGAAAGGAGCATAAGCTGAATGCCATTTTGAGGAAGTTAAAATGACCTGTAGGGGTGAAGCAAGGCTCTTAACCCTTTCAGGGTTGGTACCGTATTAGTACGGCTTGCATGCCAGGGTTGGTGCCGTACTAGTATGCATAAATTCTAGCGTGAGAAAGCTGGTAGGCCTATGTATGAAAGAATGGGTCTATGTGGTCAGTGTGCACAGTATAAAAAAAATCCTGCAGCACACAGTGTATAATGAGAAAAAAAAACTCCAGCCGTGTTTTTGCTTTAAAACAGCGACTTTGCAGTGTGTTTTCGTATGCTACTTATGGTTGTATTCTAGTTTTCCTGGTCTCATTTTATAGAATGGAAGACATATTACAGAAATTGAGATGAGGTTTATTGGTTTCACAATGAAAAGTACCTTAAAATTGAGCTCAAATTAGTAGAAATGTTTGATTTTTGCCAAAGTTCTAAAGTAAACAAATCATGCCAAGCGTCCAATACACATCAACTGGTGAGTCTAATATTCTTTCACAAGTGTGCTGATATTATTTATACCATTTCTACACTAATGCAGTAGTCTACATAACAGTAAATCTTTTTTTTTTTTTGTGAGAATAAAAATTCAAAATGGACAGCAAAAGAAATGTAAGAGGCCTGGGGACAAGACTAATGAACAGAAAAAGTTATTTTAGTGCCAGGAGTGTCTCTTGTTTATTCTGGACCCTATTTGGAAATTGGCATCTTTTGAAATTTGTGTGAAATTGGCAAAATTGCCAATTTCTGACCACTTTATTGGATAGTTGAAATCGGTAAATGGGTGGTTTCTTGTACTCATTCAATAGAAAAAATGGAGTTCTAGCAAAATAGTTATGATTTTTGTTGACTGGTACATTGGAATTGGCCGAAAATAGGGCTCAAAGTGGGCGAAATCGCCTATGGGTAAACATCGTCGAGACCGCTAACTTCATGAGAGCATAATTTTGTAAGTTTTCCATCAAATTTTATACTTTTGGTGTCATTATGATCAGGAAAAGATTCTCTGTCATTTCATAAGATTATTTTTTTTTTTTTTAATTTTCAACCCTGAGAACAAATTTAGGACAGGGCCTGCCGACCCTGAAAGGGTTAACTCTCAGTTGTCCTCATGGAGAGGGACTTGCTAGAACCCCTGTAGCAAATCTTAAGCATGGAGAAAGTTTTACTGTCACCAATGTTTCATAAGTTATCAAGATCTGGAAACAGGGAAACAATCTGGAATCTTTTAGCATATTCAGCTACTGAAAATCAACAACTGGGCACTAGGTATAGTCTTGAGTACTAAGATCAGAAATCCATTCCAGGATGACTTGCTGAGACTTACGATACATTCATCATACATCTTATTGCTAAGTTCTTCTCCTGTAATGGCCTGTAAATGTGTGTTGTATTTATTTTTATTGCCAAGAATGCCACATAATCTACCAGATCCAAGTTCTCTTCATTTCTTAAGACCACCTACCTACTCAACCCCTTCATTGCTAACACTTACCCACTACACTTCTAGAGCATCCTTTTTGTTTCCCCATTAGCCTGCCTTACCCAGCACCAATGACAGTGCTGCTTGAAATGTAAATATAATGTGCCTCTGTTAGTTTTATGATGTAAAACATATTTTCATTTTGTGCATATTAACTGATTTTCATATGAAGTGATAATGTCTGCTCAGGCTTAGAGAATCTTTTCCCGATTGTAATGACACCAAAAAAACGAAATTTAACGGAAAACTGATGAAATTAGGCTCTCGCAAGATTAGCGACCTCGGCGATATTTGCAAATCGGCAATTTTGCCCACTTGGAGCCCTATTTTCGGCTAATTCCATTGTTCCAGTCGACCAAACTCATGGCTATTTCTTTAGAACTCCATTTTTTCTATGGATTGAGTACAAGAAACTGCCCATTTACCGATTTCAACTACCCAATAATGTGCTCAGAAATTTGCAATTTGGCCAATTTCACGAAAATTAAAAAATATGACAATTTCAAAATAAGGTCCAGAATGAACAATGCAGACATTCCTGGCTCTTAAATATCATTTTCTTTGTTCATCAGTCACGTCTCCAGGCCCCTCTGATATTACTCTTGCTTTCTATTTTTAATTTTTATTCAAACAAAAAATAGAAGATTTGCTGTTATGCAGACTACTGAAATATTGTAATAATTGTACAAATAATGTCAACCCATTCATGACTGCATAATAGAATGGCTAGTTGGACATTTATTGGATAATGACATCATTTATTTACTTTTGAACATTGGCAAAAATCAAACATTTTCCCTACTTTGAGCTCCATTTCAAGGTTTTTTTTTATAGTAAAACCAATCAAAATCACCTCTGTTTCTATGTTTTCCATTCTATGAAATGAGACCAAGAAAACGAGAATACAACCATAAATACTATATGAAAATAGACCACAAAGTCGGCATTTTAATTAAAAAAACGGTCGGAGTTTTTTTTTTCCCTCATTATGCACTGCGTGCTGCAGGATTTTTTTTTATATGGTGCACACTGACCACACAGACCCATTCTCTCACATGTAGGCCTACCAGCTTTCTCCTGCTTGATTTGAAGCCCCTAAAATTTGAGAATATATACGTCAAACATGGTACCACGTAAGACGTATATACAGTGGACCCTCGACCAACGATGGCATCGACTAACATTAAATCGGACCAGCGATACATTTTAACGCAAAAATTTTGCCTCGACTAGCGCTAAAAAACTCGACCAGCACTATTCGTTCCGTCTGAGACGCGTTCACTTCTGGCCAGTGTTTACAAGCCAGCCAGCCACCGCGGTCGCTTCCAAGCATACAATCAGAACATTTCATATTATCACAGCCTTTTTAGTGATTGCACCTGCAAAATAAGTCACCATGGGCCCCAAGAAAGCTTCTAGTGCCAACCCTACAGCAAAAAGGGTGAGAATTACTATGGATATGAAGAAAGAGATCATTGCTAAGTATGAAAGTGGAGTGCGTGTCTCCGAGCTGGCCAGGTTGTACACAAAACCCCAGTCAACCATCACTACTATTTTGTCCAAGAAAACGGCAATCAAGGAAGCTGTTCTTGCCAAAGGTGCAACTATGTTTTCGAAACTGAGATCGCAAGTGATAGAAGATGTTGAGAGACTGTTATTGGTGTGGATAAACGAAAAACAGATAGCAGGAGATAGCATCTCTCAAGCGATCATATGTGAAAAGGCTAGGAAGTTGCATGAGGATTTAATTAGAAAAATGCCAGCAACTAGTGGTGATGTGAGTGAATTTAAGGCCAGCAAAGGTTGGTTTGAGAGATTTAAGAATTGTAGTGTCATGCATAGTGTGATAAGGCATGGTGAGGCCGTTAGAATACATCTGACACTAATTTGGGATGCACATGTTTCATCTAATATATCTTATTATCATGGAAAAAAAAAATACATTTGATAGACTTTTTTGCATTCACCAAAATATCTGCCTTTTACCTCCCACAAAATCAAAAATATTTGATATATTCCAAAAAAAGAATCATCACATTTTCAAACACACTTTGTTTTATATTGTCAGTGAAAATCATTTCAGTACAATCATTAATAATGGTGTACTTTAGCAAAATATGTGAAAAAGTTACTTCCGAGATATAGGCCTAGAAAACGTCGGCAGGCCTACCGTCTCAAAAAAAATTTTTTGCGCGGAAATCGCGTTTTTTTCGGTGTATTTCTTAGTAAACTGATGTTCTAGTGCAGTTATCCTCTTCAAAACGCCGTTTTCTATCACTCACATACCAAACAATACAACTAGGAGACGAGTAACACATTTATATCGAAATATTGCTGGTGGACTCTCGCTATATTATGGCCTATTTTATTCAGTCTAGAGTATATAACATGTTTGTTTGTTATTTATAGTGTTTATTATATCATATTAGATCAATTCTGATAGATAAATAAGCCGTATAGTTGATATATAAGCTGATATAAACGTAATAATGAAGTGATTTCACCTGGCACCATCTGGAGGGGGAGCATTGCCGAGTGTACCCAGGTGCTTCCTGATAGGCTAGACGTCTATTGATAAGCTCCACTTACTCTTATATGATGCCAAATAATCAATTATTATATTAGAAAGAATAATGCAAAGAAAAAGCAATAAAAAACAAGGAAAAAATTCCAAAAAATACATGGGTTGAGAACAGACGCGCTACCTACATCGTCGTTACCATACCTGATATAAATGACTATAATTTCTTGTAGAAACATCTTAGAACATTGATTCTTGTACCATTGTGTTGCCAAAGAGTTAAGCTATTTTTCGGTATATATAACTCAATTTCCATAATTTTTTGATTTTTGGTTGAGCGCGCGGAATATTGCCCAGATTCTACCCTTAAGGCCAGCGAAGGTTGGTTTGAGAGATTTAAGAATTGTAGTGTCATGCATAGTGTGATAAGGCATGGTGAGGCTGCCAGTTTGGACCTAAAAGCAGCTGAAAAATATGTTCAGGAATTCAAGGAGTACATAGACAGTGAAGAATTGAAACCTGAACAAGTGTTTAATTGTGACACTGACAATGTTGTGAAACACTTTAGGAATGTCATAAAGGAACGGGAGGTACAGGCCTCTATGGACAGATATGTTGTGCGACAGAGGTCCAGTGACTCTCAAGCTGGTCCTAGTGGCATTAAAAGAAGTAGGGAAGTAACCCCCGAAAAAGGACTTGCCACCTCAAGTCCTAATGGAAGGGGATTCCCCTTCTAAACACTAAGACCATCAACACTCTCCCCTCCTCCCATCCCATCAATCATCACCAGATCTTCAATGAAGGTAAGTGTCGTGTAACTGTGCATGTCTTCTTCAGTTTGTGTGTATTAAAATTAATATTTCATGTGGTAAAATTTTTTTTTCAATACTTTTGGGTGCCTTGCACGGATTAATTTGATTTCCATTATTTCTTATGGGGAAAATTAACTCGACTAACAATAATTTCGATTAACGATGAGCTCTCAGGAACGGATTAATATCGCTGGTCGAGGGTCCACTGTATATATACGACCAAAACAGTCAAAGGGTTAACTGTCCAAACGTAGATCTATGTTCACTCGCCCAGCTCTCCAAATATTTTGGAAAAGAAAAAATTGAAGAACGCATTATTCTACACGTTATAATATAAAAAAAAATTTAGGATCAGTACTTACCGAGATATAAGCCTGTGAAATTGGCGCTGGATGCTCACCTGACGGCAACATGGAGTCCTGCCTCTTGCAGAAATTGCCTATATACCTTTTTTCTCCTTTTTATTCTATTTTATATACAGTGGACCCTCTCCTAACGATATTAATCCGTTCCTGAGAGCTCATCGTTAGCCGAATTAATTTTCTCATTAAGAAATAATGGAAACCAAATTAATCCGTTCCTGACACCCCAAAGTATGAAAAAAAATTACCACATGAAATATACATTTTTATACACCCAAAAGGAAGAAGACATGCACAATTACTACTGTACTAAATAAAGAATACATGACACTTACCTTTATTGAAGATCTGGTGATGATTGATGGGATGGGAGGAGGAGAGATGGTAGTTGTTATTGTTTGGAAGGGGAATCCCCTTCCATGAGGACTTGAGGTAGCAAGTCCTTTTCTGGGGTTACTTCCCTTCTTTTAATGCCACTGGGAACAACTTGAGTCACTGGATCTCTATTGCACCAAGAGCTCTGTACCTCGCATTCCTTTAAGATTTTCCTAAAGTGGTTCACAACGTTGTCATTGTAAGTCACCAGAACGGCTTGCAATAGCTGTGTCACAGTGATTTTCCTCAATAAAGGTTTGCACATTTGACCACATTGTACACATTTCCTTAATTGTTGAAGAAGGCAGCTTCCTCAATTTCTCTCTCCCCTCATCTGAAGCAATTTTCTCAGTTGTGGCACCTTTTGCAAGAACAGCTTCCTTGATTGCCGTTTTGTTGGCCAAGGTAGTAGCGATGGTCGATTGGGGTTTCGTATACAACCTGGCCAGCTTCGAGACACGCACTCCACTTTCATGCTTTGCAGTTATCTCTTTATTCATTTCCATACTAATTCTCGCCCTTTTTACCACAGGGTTGGCACTAGAAGCTTTCTTGGTGCCCATGGTGACTTATTTTGCAGTTACAAGCACTGAAAACACTGGAATAATGTGAAATGTATGCGTAGATGCGACTGCACTGGCTGGCTTGTAAACACTGGCACCCATGGGACAGCTGAGGTGCACTCAGGCCACACGCAGACTGGTCCCGGATGAATCACGTTTGGCGAGGTTTTATCGTTAGGCGGGGCAATTTTTTTACGCTCAAACGCTTCGTTAGGTGGATTTAACGTTATGTGATGCGTTGGTTAGGCGAGGGTCCACTGTAATTTTTGTTCTGATAATTACAATTTATAGTACAGTGGTCCCTCTTTTTTCATAGTTCTCGGGAATCATAGATTTCGGAAATCATAGGGATATTTTCGCATAAACATGGGCTCGCTAATCATAGGTTGACTCGCGAATAGTAGTTCGTCCGGGACGTATACGCACGGTGTGAGCCGGGGCTGCCTTCCTACCCAGCCAGTCTGGCATTGTTTACCAGTGAGCAAAGGTCCCCTCACATGCTCCTACGAAATATTTCATAATATTCCACTCATTTTAATGCTTGCAAATACTAAATAAGCTACCATGGCTCCAAAGAAAGCTCCTAGTGCCAAGCCTGTGGTAAAGAAGGTGAGAAATACGATTGAATTTAAGAAAAACATCATTGAACAATATGAAAGTGGCACAAGTGGAAAGATTTATGGAGAAACATCACCCTGACAAGGTTGCTGCAAGCCATGTTGGCAACATGTACAGTGACAAAGTCTTGGGCCATTTTAGGGAAGTGTTAAAGAGACGCCAGAAACAGAGCTCTCTCCACAGCTATTTTGCAAGACAGGGCTCCAGTGACTCTCAAGCTGGTCCTAGTGCCATTAAGAAACAGAGAAGAGAAGCAACCCCAGAAAAGCAATCGGTACCTGAGGTGTTGCTGGAAGGGGATTCCCCTTCCAAACTGTAAACAATCCAATCTCTCTCTCCTCCTCCAGTCTCCCATACACTAAGAAGAATCTCCAATAAAGGTAAGTGTTATGCTGTTAATGTTTCATTCATCATTTCCCATTGTATTGTTTATGTACTACATGTATATTTCATGTAAAAATTTTTTTTGTTTTAATACCTCTGGGTGTCAGGAACAGATTAATTGTATTTACATTATTTCTTATGGGGAAAATTGATTCGAAAATCGTACATTTCGATAATAGTAGCAACTCCAGGAACAGATTAACTACGAAAAACGAGGGACCACTGTAGTTCTTGTGATTTCATTGCCAATCTTTGTTCTGACACTTATATTAGGTACTGAAAATATACTCAGTCACAAACACACTGACAGGTGAACATTTTCACCTGTGTTGGTCATTTACTATTGTTATTATTTATTATTTTTTATTATCACACTGGCCGATTCCCACCAAGGCAGGGTGGCCCGAAAAAGAAAAACTTTCACCATCATTCACTCCATCACTGTCTTGCCAGAAGGGTGCTTTACACTAGTTTTTAAACTGCAACCCCTCCTTCAGAGTGCAGGCACTGTACTTCCCATCTCCAGGACTCAAGTCCGGCCTGCCGATTTCCCTGAATCCCTTCATAAATGTTACTTTGCTCACACTCCAACAGCACGTCAAGTATTAAAAACCATTTGTCTCCATTCACTCCTATCAAACACGCTCACGCATGCCTGCTGGAAGTCCAAGCCCCTCGCACACAAAACCTCCTTTACCCCCTCCCTCCAACCCTTCCTAGGCCGACCCCTACCCCGCCTTCCTTCCACTACAGACTGATACACTCTTGAAGTCATTCTGTTTCGCTCCATTCTCTCTACATGTCCGAACCACCTCAACAACCCTTCCTCAGCCCTCTGGACAACAGTTTTGGTAATCCCGCACCTCCTCTTAACTTCCAAACTACGAATTCTCTGCATTATATTCACACCACACATTGCCCTCAGACATGACATCTCCACTGCCTCCAGCCTTCTCCTCGCTGCAACATTCATCACCCACGCTTCACACCCATATAAGAGCATTGGTAAAACTATACTCTCATACATTCCCCTCTTTGCCTCCAAGGACAAAGTTCTTTGTCTCCACAGACTCCTAAGTGCACCACTCACTCTTTTTCCCTCATCAATTCTATGATTCACCTCATCTTTCATAGACCCATCCGCTGACACGTCCACTCCCAAATATCTGAATACGTTCACCTCCTCCATACTCTCTCCCTCCAATCTGATATTCAATCTTTCATCACCTAATCTTTTTGTTATCCTCATAACCTTACTCTTTCCTGTATTCACCTTTAATTTTCTTCTTTTGCACACCCTACCAAATTCATCCACCAATCTCTGCAGCTTCTCTTCAGAATCTCCCAAGAGCACAGTGTCATCAGCAAAGAGCAGCTGTGACAACTCCCACTTTGTGTGTGATTCTTTATCTCTTAACTCCACGCCTCTTGCCAAGACCCTCGCATTTACTTCTCTTACAACCCCATCTATAAATATATTAAACAACCACGGTGACATCACACATCCTTGTCTAAGGCCTACTTTTACTGTGAAAAAATTTCCCTCTTTCCTACATACTCTAACTTGAGCCTCACTATCCTCGTAAAAACTCTTCACTGCTTTCAGTAACCTACCTCCTACACCATACACTTGCAACATCTGCCACATTGCCCCCCTATCCACCCTGTCATACACCTTTTCCAAATCCATAAATGCCACAAAGACCTCTTTAGCCTTATCTAAATACTGTTCACTTATATGTTTCACTGTAAACACCTGGTCCACACACCCCCTACCTTTCCTAAAGCCTCCTTGTTCATCTGCTATCCTATTCTCCGTCTTACTCTTAATTCTTTCAATTATAACTCTACCATACACTTTACCAGGTACACTCAACAGACTTATCCCCCTATAATTTTTGCACTCTCTTTTATCCCCTTTGCCTTTATACAAAGGAACTATGCATGCTCTCTGCCAATCACTAGGTACCTTACCCTCTTCCATACATTTATTAAATAATTGCACCAACCACTCCAAAACTATATCCCCACCTGCTTTTAACATTTCTATCTTTATCCCATCAATCCCGGCTGCCTTACCCCCTTTCATTTTACCTACTGCCTCACGAACTTCCCCCACACTCACAACTGGCTCTTCCTCACTCCTACAAGATGTTATTCCTCCTTGCCCTATACACGAAATCACAGCTTCCCTATCTTCATCAACATTTAACAATTCCTCAAAATATTCCCTCCATCTTCCCAATACCTCTAACTCTCCATTTAATAACTCTCCTCTCCTATTTTTAACTGACAAATCCATTTGTTCTCTAGGCTTTCTTAACTTGTTAATCTCACTCCAAAACTTTTTCTTATTTTCAACAAAATTTGTTGATAACATCTCACCCACTCTCTCATTTGCTCTCTTTTTACATTGCTTCACCACTCTCTTAACCTCTCTCTTTTTCTCCATATACTCTTCCCTCCTTGCATCACTTCTACTTTGTAAAAACTTCTCATATGCTAACTTTTTCTCCCTTACTACTCTCTTTACATCATTATTCCACCAATCGCTCCTCTTCCCTCCTGCACCCACTTTCCTGTAACCACAAACTTCTGCTGAACACTCTAACACTACATTTTTAAACCTACCCCATACCTCTTCGACCCCATTGCCTATGCTCTCATTAGCCCATCTATCCTCCAATAGCTGTTTATATCTTACCCTAACTGCCTCCTCTTTTAGTTTATAAACCTTCACCTCTCTCTTCCCTTATGCTTCTATTCTCCTTGTATCCCATCTACCTTTTACTCTCAGTGTAGCTACAACTAGAAAGTGATCTGATATATCTGTGGCCCCTCTATAAACATGTACATCCTGAAGTCTACTCAACAGTCTTTTATCTACCAATACATAATCCAACAAACTACTGTCATTTCGCCCTACATCATATCGTGTATACTTATTTATCCTCTTTTTCTTAAAATATATTACCTATAACTAAACCCCTTTCTATACAAAGTTCAATCAAAGGGCTCCCATTATCATTTACACCTGGCACCCCAAACTTACCTACCACACCCTCTCTAAAAGTTTCTCCTACTTTAGCATTCAGGTCCCCTACCACAATTACTCTCTCACTTGGTTCAAAGGCTCCTATACATTCACTTAACATCTCCCAAAATCTCTCTCTCTCCTCTGCATTCCTCTCTTCTCCAGGTGCATACACGCTTATTATGACCCACTTCTCGCATCCAACCTTTACTTTAATCCACATAATTCTTGAATTTACACATTCATATTCTCTTTTCTCCTTCCATAACTGATCATTTAACATTACTGCTACCCCTTCCTTTGCTCTAACTCTCTCAGATACTCCAGATTTAATCCCATTTATTTCCCCCCACTGAAACTCTCCTACCCCCTTCAGGTTTGTTTCGCTTAGAGCCAGGACATCCAACTTCTTTTCATTCATAACATCAGCAATCATCTGTTTCTTGTCATCCGCACTACATCCACGCACATTTAAGCATCCCAGTTTTATAAAGTTTTTCTTCTTCTCTTTTTTAGTAAATGTATACAGGAGAAGGGGTTACTAGCCCATTGCTCCCGGCATTTTAGTCGCCTCATACGTCACGCATGGCTTACGGAAGAAATAAAAAAGAACAAGAGCTATTTAGAAAAAGGAGAAAAACCTAGATGTATGTATATATATACAGTGGACCCCCGGTTAACGAACTTTTTTCATTCCAGTAGTATGTTCAGGTGCCAGTACTGACCGAATTTTTTCCCATAAGGAATATTGTGAAGTAGATTAGTCCATTTCAGACCCCCAAACATACACGTACAAACGCACTTACATAATTGGTCGCATTTGGAGGTGATCGTTAAGCGGGGGTCTACTGTATATGCATGTGCGTGTCTGTGAAGTGTGACCAAAGTGTAAGTAGGAGTAGCAAGATATCCCTGTTATCTAGCGTGTTTATGAGACAGAAAAAGAAACCAGCAATCTGGAAATATATACAAAGTATTTATAGGTACCAGCAATGTTTTAGACATGAAGCATACAGTGGACCCCCGGATTACGTAATTAATCCGTTCCAGAGAGTGAGACTTGTTCCGAATTAATTTTCCCCATAAGAAATAATGGAAATCCAATTAATCCATTTCAGACAGCCAAAAGTATTAAAAAAAGTGTTTTCTCCATGAAATATACATTTACCTACACAGAAAACAATGATACATGAAGAATAAAACAATAATAACATCACACTTACCTTTATTGAAGACATGGTGATGTATGGAAGATGGGAGGGGGGGAGAGGATGGAGGAGTTTACAATTGTTTGGAAGGAGAATCCCCTTCCATAAAGACTTCATGTACCAAGTCCTTATCCTGGGTTACTTTTCTCCTTTGTTTTTTAATGCCACTAGAACCAGCTTGAGTCACTGGTCCCTTGTCGCTCTAAAAAGTGTTCCAGAGAGGTCTGTTTCTGGCGTATGTTAGGAACTGTGTTGGGAGACAGGACAAGATAGTCCTTCAGTATGCTTATCGAAGGACTATCTTGTCTATCTTAATTATCTAGCACAATTCATCTAATATGACATAATAAGCAATATTAATAACATAGAAACATGATATATACTCTAGAATGAATAAAATATGGCATTAAGAATTTCACGAGTGGTGGTGTGTTGTTTGTTGTTGGGTGTATAAGGGCCACTGAAAGATAAGCCTTACATAGTGGTGGTGAAGGCGGTGGTGTTAGTAGCCCTATATACCTCCAACAACAATGGAGAAGTCAGTTTCATGCTGTCCTTTTTCTGTCGATTAATTGCTAAACTTACTTGCTACACTGTTAATGCTACACTTTATTGCTGGCTGGTGCTATAGCCCTTATCAACTCCTGCTGCACTGGAAGCTTTCTTTGGGCCCATGGTGGCTTATTTAGCAGTTACAAGCACTAAAAAAATGGAATAATACAAAAATGTATCATATGAACGCGTGGGATTGTCCTCACTGGCTGGTAAACAAGGGCACACTGGCTGTACATGGAGTGTCTGGGCCGCGCAGACATGTTCCAAATGAACGACTTACACCGAGTTCAGTGATGTTCACCGAGCCAATATTTTGACGAGAAAATGTTACTTATTCCGAATATGTTCACCGAGCCAATATTTTGACGAGAAAATGTTACTTATTCCGAATATTACTTATTCCGATGGCAACGTAATCCAGGGGTCCACTGTACATATATGAAACTCCTTGAAGCATGGTGTAAGACTGAGTGTTGTGAAACTGGTGACAGTGCAGCAGTGGTTTGACACTTGATGATCGTGCATTACTGCAGGGAACCCCTGGCTTTGTTTGTTTTCACTGTTACACACAAACATGTCTCTGTCTGCCTGTGTATGTCTTTCTGTCTGCCTGTGTATGTGTCTTTCTGTCTGCCTGTGTGTGTCTGTCTTTCTGTCTGCTTGTGTGTCTGTATCAGAGAGGCTCATGAACCAATAGTTATTACATATGATGCAGTCACATCTGATTCCTGATCAAGTGAACATGGTATTACTTGCCAGTCATGCTTATATACCTTATTTCTACAAGCACAGTGTATAGCACTGGATATTTTGGGTTATCCTAGGTAATTTACACTGTGTGTGATAACTGTACTTATGTTTACCTGTGTGTGTGTGTGTGTGTGTACACTCACCTATATGTACTCGCCTATATGTGGTTGTAGGGGTCGAGTCATAGCTCCTAGCCCCGCCTCTTCACTGGTCGATACTAATTCACTCTCTCCCTGCTCCATGATATTTGTCATACCTCTTCTTAAAGCTATTTATGGAACTTGCTTCCTCTACTTCACTCTCCAGATTATTCCAGTTCCTGACAACTCTAAGGCTAAAGAAATACTTCCTAACATCCCTATGACTCACCTGGGTTTTCAGTTTCCAATTGTGTCCCCTTGTTTCTGTATCCCATCTCTGAAACATTCGATCCTTGTCCACGTTGTCAATGCCTCTTAGTATTTTATACGTTGTTATCATGTCCCCTCTATCCCTCCTATCCTCTAGTGTCATCAGGTTGAGTTCCCTTAACCTCTCCTCATAAGTCGTACCCCTCAGTTCCGGGACTAATCGTGTTGCAAATTTTTGCACTTTCTCCAATTTCTTGACGTGTTTGACTAAGTGAGGGTTCCATACTGGCGCTGCATATTCCAGTATAGGCCTTACGTACTCTGTGTACAATGTCGTGAATGACTCCTTACTCAGATGTTTAAACGCCAATCTCAGGTTTGCCAATCTCCCATATGCTGCAGCAGTTATTTGATTGATGTGTGCCTCAGGGGACATGTTCGTTATGATGCTTACCCCAAGATCCTTTTCTTTAACTGACATTTGCAGCTGTTGGTTTCCTAACCTGTACTCCGTCTGCTGTCTTCTGTGTCCTTCCTCAATCTTCATGACCTTAAACTTACTGGGGTTAAACTCCAGGAGCCATTTGTCAGACCATACTTGTAGTTTGTCCAGATCCCCTTGTAATCTTAACTGATCCTCTCCCACTTGTATTCTCCTCATCAGTTTCACATCATCAGCGAACAGTGACACTTCAGAATCTATTCCTTCCACCATGTCATTCACGTATACAAGAAATGGCACCGGGCCTAAGACTGACCCTTGTGGGACCCCACTCGACACATTCGCCCACTCCGACACTTCATCACGTACCAACACACGTTTCCTTCCTGTCAGGTATTCCCTGATCCATTCCTGCCTGCTCCTCTAATTTTTGCACCAGTCTCTTGTGTGGTACGGTGTCAAAAGCCTTCTTGCAATCTAAGAAGATGCAATCTACCCATCTCTCTCTCTCATGTCTTGCTTCTGTTACCTTATCGTAGAACTCAAGTAAATTTGTGACACAGGATTTCCCATCTCTGAAGCCATGCTGGCTGTCATGTATGAGCCCAATCTTTTCAGTGTGTTCCACTACTTTTCTCCTGATAATCTTTTCCATGACTTTACATACTATACAAGTCAGTGACACTGGTCTGTAGTTTAATGCTACCTGTCTGTCCCCTTTCTTAAAAATTGGAACTACATGTGCTGTCTTCCATGCCTCAGGCAACTGCCCTGTTTCGAAAGATTTACTGAAGATTGCTGCTAATGGCACACACAGTTCCTCTGCTCCCTCTCTTAGTATCCATGGAGATATGTTATCTGGGCCCACTGCCTTTGAGGTATCGAGTTCCTCTAGCAGTTTCTTCACCTCTACCTTGGTTATGTGTATTGTGTCCAGTGCCTGCTGGTGCACCATACCTCCACAGTTTGCTGGAAGCATTCCTGACTCTATTGTGAATACTTCTCTAAATCTTTTGTTTAGTTCATCACATACTTCTTGGTCACTCTTCGTGAGCTCCCCTCCTTCTTTCCTCAGCCTGATTACCTGGTCCTTGACTGTTGTTTTTCTCCTAATGTGACTGTATAACAACTTTGGTTCAGATTTGGCTTTTGATGCTATGTCATTCTCGTATTGCCTCTCGGCCTCTCTCCTTATCCTTGCATATTCGTTTCTGGTTCTTCTGCTCATCTCCTTGTTTTCTTGAGTCCTTTGCCTTCTATACCTTTTCTATGCTCTCGCACACTTGGCTTTGGCCTCTTTACACATCCAATTAAACCATGGGCTCACTCAGGTCTTATCATTTTTTCTGTTGCCCATTGGTATGAACCTTTCCTCTGCCTCCCTGCACTTAGTGGTTACTATTTCCATCATTTCATTTACTGTCTTTCCGTCTAGTTCTCTTTCCCACTGCACTTCATGCAGGAAGCTTCTCATTCCTATGTAGTCCCCTTTTTGAAGTTTGGTTTCTCTCTTTGTTCTCATGCTACTGCATTCTCCACTGTTAACTCAACAAGATATTCAAAACTCAGGACATCATGATCACTAGCGCCAAGGGGTCTTTCGTGGGTGATATCCCTTATGTCTGAACTATTCAAGATGAATATGAGATCCAGCTTTGCTGCAACATCCTCTCCTCTCTCTCTCTGGTTGTATCCCTAACATGTTGATGCATGAAGTTCTCCAATACAGTCTCCAACATCTTAGCCCTCCATGTTTCTGGTCCTCCATGTGGCTCTAGGTTTTCCCAGTCAATCTCTTTATGATTGAAATCCCCCATTATAGGCAATTTTGTCCTACCCATATGAGTCCTCCTGGCCACTTCAGCTAGTGTATCCACCATTGCCCTATTGCACACATCATACTCTTCTCTTGTTCTCCTGCTGTTAAGTGGTGGGTTATACATCGCTGCTATCATCACCTTTGGACCACCAGTCTGAAGTGTTCCTACAATGAAGCCGTCTGTTTCCCTTCTTTCCATTCCTCCCATCTCCTCAAAACTCCACAGTTTTTTATGAGCAATGCTACTCCTCCCCTTCCTCTGTTCTCTCTCTTTCCTCATAATCTGATATCCAGGTGGAAAAATTGCATCTGTTATCATCCCTGTAAGTTTTGTCTCTGTTAGTGCTATAATGTCAGGTGATGCATCAATGATGCGTTCTTGCCACTCTTCACTCTTATTTGTTATTCCATCTGCATTGGTGTACCATACCTTTAGCTTCCTTTCCATTACTGTATTTTGGGAGATGGAAGAGGAAGGTGCAGGCTGGGAGGGTGGGAGGCAGGGCACAATATTATGGGAGGCTGCTGTGACTGTGGAATTAGTGCTTAGGGGGGTGGTGGCTATGGAGTGAGGTTCGTTTCTGTTTACTGTGTTTGGTTGATATGTGGTGACAGGGGTTGAGAGGTTTCTGTAAGCATTTGTGTTTGATGTTTCCCCAAAGGCTGAGTTTTCCTGTCTGTCGTTGCCTGTCCTGTCTCTTTCCTTCCATTGGTTCTGTCTTGCTCTCACTTTCAGTTGTTCCCTTTCCTTTCGTGTTCTGTCTCGATTGAGGAACACTTTTTGATAATCTGGAGAGTCCTTTAACAGTGGTTTCTGTTGTAGTATCCTGTTCCGTACCACATCTGTCTTGAATGTCAATCTGATTGGTCGATTTTTTTCCCTCGAATACCCCCCAAGTCTGTGAAAATTTTCTACCTGAGACATATCCCTCTCTCCTGTTATTGCAATGATGTTCTTAATCTCTGTTTTCTCCCAATGCTTTCTTTCATCATAGGTCTGCCCTTCAGCCTCCTGAAGCCCATGAATAATTATTGACCTCTCCCTCTCCTCTTCTCATTTCTTTTCCCTCTGTATCTCTGGATCTGATTTAAGCATCTCCTTTGCTGTTTCCCTAATCATCTCCCAGACACCATGATGGCCTGATATTACTGCTGCAAAAGACTGCTTAGATCCATCCCCTCCTTCAGTCCCCTTGCTGCCTGCTGATGTTCCCATTTCAGTCATCTTGCTCCTTTCGGACCTCATCTTTAGATCCTGCTTCAGCACATACATTTCTTTCTCCAATCTCTGTATCTTTGCCTCAGCTACTACAGCTCATGATTCCCACTTCTTGCTCTCTGCAGATATTTGCTCTTAACATGTTATTGCAAAGCTCGTTTAACCTTTTCTCCCATTGTTGTTCCATTTTGTTCTTGAGCCGTTCTACCCATTCTTCCTTTTCCGACCAGCCATCATCGGTTCCCTTGCGTTTATGTCCTCCCTTTTGAGAGCCCATTTTGTTTTTATCCTGTTGGGATGTTCTAGCTGCTTCAGCTTATCGTAAAAATGTGTGTGTGTGTGGTGGGGGGATTTATGAGCTAATGTGTTTGGTTAGGTTTGTGTGGGTGTGGGTGCGTATGTGGATGTGTGTGTACGTGGGCACACTAGGCTACGCTACTCTTTTGAAGATTATAAAATTTTTTCAAAATCAGTTCCTTATTAATATACACTAATATATACTATATAATATTTACTGTGTACACTTGTACTCACCTAGTTGTACTCACCTAGTTGAGGTTGCGGGGGTCGAGTCCGAGCTCCTGGCCCCGCCTCTTCACTGATCGCTACTAGGTCACTCTCCCTGAGCCGTGAGCTTTATCATACCTCTGCTTAAAGCTATGTATGGATCCTGCCTCCACTACATCGCTTCCCAAACTATTCCACTTACTGACTACTCTGTGGCTGAAGAAATACTTCCTAACATCCCTGTGATTCATCTGTGTCTTTAGCTTCCAACTGTGTCCCCTTGTTACTGTGTCCAATCTCTGGAACATCCTGTCTTTGTCCACCTTGTCAATTCCTCTCAGTATTTTGTATGTCGTTATCATGTCCCCCCTATCTCTCCTGTCCTCCAGTGTCGTCAGGTTGATTTCCCTTAACCTCTCCTCGTAGGACATACCTCTTAGCTCTGGGACTAGTCTTGTTGCAAACCTTTGCACTTTCTCTAGTTTCTTTACGTGCTTGGCTAGGTGTGGGTTCCAAACTGGTGCCGCATACTCCAATATGGGCCTAACGTACACGGTGTACAGGGTCCTGAACGATTCCTTATTAAGATGTCGGAATGCTGTTCTGAGGTTTGCTAGGCGCCCATATGCTGCAGCAGTTATTTGGTTGATGTGCGCTTCAGGAGATGTGCCTGGTGTTATACTCACCCCAAGATCTTTTTCCTTGAGTGAGGTTTGTAGTCTCTGACCCCCTAGACTGTACTCCGTCTGCGGCCTTCTTTGCCCTTCCCCAATCTTCATGACTTTGCACTTGGTGGGATTGAACTCCAGGAGCCAATTGCTGGACCAGGTTCTGCAGCCTGTCCAGATCCCTTTGTAGTTCTGCCTGGTCTTCGATCGAGTGTATTCTTCTCATCAACTTCACGTCATCTGCAAACAGGGACACCTCAGAGTCTATTCCTTCCGTCATGTCGTTCACAAATACCAGAAACAGCACTGGTCCTAGGACTGACCCCTGCGGGACCCCGCTGGTCACAGGTGCCCACTCTGACACCTCGCCACGTACCATGACTCGCTGCTGTCTTCCTGACAAGTATTCCCTGATCCATTGTAGTGCCTTCCCTGTTATCCCTGCTTGGTCCTCCAGTTTTTGCACCAATCTCTTGTGTGGAACTGTGTCAAACGCCTTCTTGCAGTCCAAGAAAATGCAATCCACCCACCCCTCTCTCTCTTGTCTTACTGCTGTCACCATGTCATAGAACTCCAGTAGGTTTGTGACACAGGATTTCCCGTCCCTGAAACCATGCTGGCTGCTGTTGATGAGATCATTCCTTTCTAGGTGTTCCACCACTCTTCTCCTGATAATCTTCTCCATGATTTTGCATACTATACATGTCAGTGACACTGGTCTGTAGTTTAATGCTTCATGTCTGTCTCCTTTTTTAAAGATTGGGACTACATTTGCTGTCTTCCATGCCTCAGGCAATCTCCCTGTTTCGATAGATGTATTGAATATTGTTGTTAGGGGTACACATAGCGCCTCTGCTCCCTCTCTCAATACCCATGGGGAGATGTTATCTGGCCCCATTGCCTTTGAGGTATCTAGCTCACTCAGAAGCCTCTTCACTTCTTCCTCGGTTGTGTGCACTGTGTCCAGCACTTGGTGGTGTGCCCCACCTCTCCGTCTTTCTGGAGTCCCTTCTGTCTCCTCTGTGAACACTTCTTTGAATCTCTTGTTGAGTTCTTCACATACTTCCCGGTCATTTCCTGTTGTCTCTCCTCCTTCCTTCCTTAGCCTGATTACCTGGTCCTTGACTGTTGTTTTCCTCCTGATGTGGCTGTACAACAGTTTCGGGTCAGATTTGGCTTTCGCTGCTATGTCATTTTCATATTGTCTTTGGGCCTCCCTTCTTATCTGTGCATATTCATTTCTGGCTCTACGACTGTTCTCCTTATTCTCCTGGGTCCTTTGCCTTCTATATTTCTTCCATTCCCTAGCACACTTGGTTTTTGCCTCCCTGCACCTTTGGGTAAACCATGGGCTCATCCTGGCTTTTTCATTACTCCTGTTACCCTTGGGTACAAACCTCTCCTCAGCCTCCTTGCATTTTATTGCTACATATTCCATCATCTCATTAACTGGTTTCCCTGCCAGTTCTCTGTCCCACTGAACCCCGTTCAGGTAGTTCCTCATTCCTGTGTTTGTGTGTGTGTGTTTACTAGCTAGTCGTTCTTTGAAAAAGAGGGTGGGGTCACGTTAACACTATTTGTTATTGTTCTTGGTTCACCGGTACTCTCCCGGCCCAGATCTTTGCACACTAGGCTACGTTGCTTTTTTTGAAGATTGTAGGATTATTTTTTCTCACTCAATTCCTTATTAATATATACTAATGTTTATTATAATAATAATTACTGGTGAACACGTGTGTTTGTATGTGCGTACTTGTTTACTAGCTTGTCGCTGTCAGAAAGGGGGGGGGGGGTCACTAGGCTACACAACTCTTCTGGAGTTTACCTGGAGATATTTAGATAATTTACTAAGCATTATCAGGGTTACCACTATCTATCTCCTGGTACTGAAAGTTAGGGAGAGTGATGGTATAGCATACAACCAGCAGGACGAGACACTGAGACTTTAGACACTAACCAAAATTAACCACACATAGGCAAGTGATGTCGTCTGCACAACAATGAAGGTTCCTGCTGGTTGGCTGCTATCAACTCCTTCACTTTGTAACTCCTTCAGGAACTTTATCATGCATTCAAGTTTTTATTTTCTTTTTCTTTTAAGACTTGGTATTCACTCTTCTTAGTACAGTATTGGTCGTAACAAATCTGACAGCTGGGGATTGACTAATTTTTTCTTACTTTCAGTATTTACTTAATCACTCATTTATGACGTTATCACTACACTGCTGCTATAACCAACCAACATATGTATTTGTTAATATTTTAGGTCACACCGTTAACCCAATTAACTGTTTGGATATTTTGTGTCAACACTGCAGCCAGCAGCCTGATCAGCTGACTGCTACCCTCCCTCACTCACCATTCATTCAAATTTAAATTGTAACATTCTTGATCTTATCACATTATTCGCACTCTTGAAAGCTATTACACTCTTGTAGGTATGTTCACTGATTCACTCACATACGATGACCGCTAATAATATCTTAGGACAACCACTAGAATGCTAAATCCTGGGAGCACTATTCAGCGATACTGCTTCACGTGTGTACTCACCTAGTTGTGTGTGTGTGTGTGTGTATGTGTGTGTGTGTGTGTGTGTGTGTGTGTGTGTGTGTACTCACCTATTTGTGGTTGCAGGGGTCGAGTCACAGCTCCTGGCCCCGCCTCTTTGCTGATTGATACTAGGTCCTCTCTCTCCCTGCCCCATGAGCTCTATCATACCTCGCCTTAAAACTATGTATGGTTCCCGCCTCCACTACGTCACTTTCTAGGCTATTCCACGGCCTGACTACTCTATGACTGAAGAAATACTTCCTAACATCCCATTGATTCATCTGAGTTTTCAACTTCCAATTGTGACCTCTTGTGTCTGTGTCCCTTCTCTGGAACATCCCGTCTTTGTCCACCTTGTCTATTCCGCGCAGTATTTTATATGTCGTTATCATGTCTCCCCTGACCCTCCTGTCCTCCAGTGTCGTCAGGCCAATTTCCCTCAACCTTTCTTCGTAGGACAATCCCCGTAGCTCTGGGACTAGTCTTGTTGCAAACCTTTGCACTTTCTCTAATTTCTTGACGTGCTTGACTAGGTGTGGATTCCAAACTGGTGTTACATACTCCAGTATGGGCTTGATGTAAATGGTATACAGAGTCTTAAACGAATCCTTACTGATGTATCAGAACGCTATCCGTAGGTTTGCCAGGCGCCCGTATGCTGCAGCAGTTATCTGATTGATGTGCGCCTCAGGAGATATGCTCGGTGTTATACTCACCCCCAGATCTTTTTCCTTGAGTGAGGTTTGCAGTCTTTGGCCATCTAAACTATATTGTGTCTGCGGTCTTCTTTGCCCTTCCCCAATCTTCATGACTTCGCATTTCGCAGGGTTAAATTCAAGGAGCCAGTTGCTGGACCAGGCTTGTAGCCTGTCCAGGTCTCTTTGTAGTCCTGCCTGATCCTCATCCGATTTGATTCTTCTCATTAACTTCGCATCATCTGCAAACAAGGACACTTCTGAGTCTATCCCTTCTGTTATGTCGTTCACATATACCAAGAACAGCACAGGTTCTAGGACTGACCCCTGTGGAACCCCGCTTGTCACAGGCGCCCACTCTGACACCTCGTCGCGTACCATGACTCGTTGTTGCCTCCCTGTCAGGTATTCTCTGATCCATTGCAGTGCCTTTCCTGTTATGTGTGCCTGATCCTCTAGCTTTTGCAGTAACCTCTTGTGAGGAACTGTGTCGAAGGCCTTTTTGCAGTCCAAAAATATGCAATCGATCCACCCCTCTCTCTCTTGTCGTACTTCTGTCACCTTGTCATAAAACTCTAGTAGGTTTGTGACACAGGATTTTCCTTCCCTGAAACCGTGCTGGTTGTCAATTATACACTTGTTTCTTTCCAGGTGCTCCACCACTCTCCTCCTGATGATCTTCTCCATGACCTTGCATACTATACACGTTAGTGATACAGGTCTGTAGTTTAGTGCCTCATGTCTGTCTCCCTTTTTAAAAATTGGGACTACATTTGCCATTTTCCGTACCTCAGGGAGTTGCCCAGTTTCAAATGATGCGTTGAAGATCTTTGTTAACGGCTCACTCAATATCTCTGCTCCCTCTTTAAGGATCCCTATCTTTATTGACAAGCTATTTACAGGTTAAAGATTCCTAACTTTATTGGCAAGCTAAGAGCTGTTACCTACATCAGCTCATTTGAAAGTATTTTTATTGTTATGAGACATACAAGTAGGGAACAGGATGAAATTGGAGCCATCTGTGTGCCAGCATTTTCATTTGATCAACTGACTTTATCTCGTTGACATCATTATGCTGTACGAATGTGTTCCATACTCGAATCATCCTGGGTATTTATGATCTCAGATGGAGTGACGTTCTGGAGAAGGGTACAGCCAGAGTGAAGTTGCTGCTTTCTGCCTGTCTTGTGGCATAAAAGCTGGTTTCACGCTGTCTTGAAGTGGATCCAAGTGTGGTACTTTGACAATATTGGCCTTGTACATAACAGTAAGGCCACCCACATCCCTCCTATGTTGAAGGCTCTGCTGAAATGACAGATCTATCCAGGATGGGTCCAGGCGAGAGATGAGACGTCTTGCTCTGTTCTCTACTCTGTCAAGCAGTCGCAGATGAGAGGGGGGGGCAGGCAAACCAAGAAAGCGGAGCATACTCAAGGTGTGAGCATACTTGTGCCTCGTACAGAATCTTGCAACCCCTACTGTCAAGTAGATGCGAGATACGGCAAAGTGCTGTAAGCTTCCTGGCTGCCTTGTTTACAAGATTTACAACATGGTTCTTCATGGTTAGTTTGGAGTCAAATTTCACCCCAAGGATATCAACTTCTTCTCCAGGTGCCAACACCCTCCCATTCATCCTTACTTCTGCACCAGCATTACCATCATGGTGCCTAGAGACGATCATCATTTGCGTTTTCTCAGGTGCAAATGTTACTTGCCATCTATTTCCCCAAGCTGATATAGCTCTCAGCTGGTGATTGATGTATCTTAGAGCAGCTGGCATTTCTTTTCTTGGATAAGTGAATGTCAGTGTGATTCTGGGATGAGATGAAGAAGGTCGTTGAAGTAGACATTCCATAACAATGGTCCCAGCACGCTTCCTTGTGGAACACTTGCCCCAATAGGATGTCTTGCTGATTCCGTTCCATTGAGAACTACACTTAGAGATCTACCATGAAGGTAATCACTGAGGAGACATAGCGTAGAGCCTGCAATTCCCAGTGCTTGAAGTTTTGCTAAGAGGCCCTGGTGCCACACCCGGTCGATAGCACCAGCAATGACCATTGCTACCACACGGCTGACTTTGGATTCATCCAGTGACTGGTGCCACTTAGTGGAGAGGTTTAACAACAGATCATCAGCAGAGTAACCTTTCCTGAAGCCATATTGACGATCACAAAGTAGTGAGTGGTAGTCAAAAAAATCTGTCATTTGTCTTGAGATTATTGTCTCAAGGATCTTACCAGTGATTGACAGGAGTGACACTGGTCTGTAGTTGCTGATTTCTGCTCTGCTCTTCTTTTTGTCAACAGGGACTACATTTGCCTCTCTCTCTCACACGCTCTCTCTCTCACACACACACACTCTCACACACACTCTCACACACTCACACACTCTCTCACACACTCTCTCACACACTCTCTCTCACACTCTCTCTCACTCACACTCTCTCTCACACACTCTCTCACACACTCTCTCACACACTCTCTCACACACTCTCTCACACACTCTCTCTCACACACTCTCTCTCTCACACTCACACACTCTCACACTCTCACACACTCTCTCTCACACTCTCACACTCTCTCACACTCACTCTCACACTCTCTCACACTCTCACACACTCTCACACACTCACACACTCTCACACACTCTCTCACACTCTCACACTCTCTCACACTCTCTCACACACACTCTCACACACTCTCACACACTCACACACTCTCACACACACTCTCTCACACACACTCTCTCACACACACACTCTCTCACACACACATTCTCTCACACACACACTCTCTCACACACTCACACACTCTCTCACACACTCACACACTCTCACACACTCTCACACACTCTCACACACTCTCTCACACTCTCTCACACACTCTCACACTCTCTCTCACACACTCACACTCTCTCACACTCTCTTTCTCACACTCTCTCTTTCTCACACTCTCTTTCTCACACTCTTTCTCACACTCTCTTTCTCACACTCTCTTTCTCACACTCTCTCTCTCTCACACACACACACACACACACACACACACACACACACACACACACACACACACACACACACACACACACACACACACACACACCTCGAAGGCGGTGGGACCAGACAACATCTCTCCATGGGTCCTTAACCTTGTCAAACCCTATGTAAAAAAAAAAAAAGAGTGAGAGTGTGAGTGAGTTAGTGTGCGAGCTCCAGCCATGTTACACGTGTTCCAGAATCATTCCTCTTTACTTAGTTCATAGGTTATAGGACATTCTGACAGGATGGCACTACCACTGGTATGAGAAAGGAAAGGATGTTGCACATGGGTTATTATCGAGGTTTTTATATTTCCTTGACAACTTGTGGCCACATCCATCTCAGTCACTAAACTCTGGGTCAGCATCACTTTCCTCTTAAAAGGGGAGTGTTAATACAACATGGCATCAGTGAATCTCTGGTGTTTGCTAAGCTATTTGCTCTAGCTGGCACTCACTTGAACTGGTGTTCTCAGATCTTTTTAATACTGCGCACACCGAGTGTTAAAACCCATTCTATGCTGACCAGGCATCTCAGGCCAATAGTGCCAAATTTGAATGCAGGAAAAATAAAATGTAGATTTACATTTGGAGCACTAGTGGTACAAACATAGATCTACATTTGGACAGTTTAAGGGTTAAAAGTTGCTAAGTGAACTTAAATGTGATAGTTCAAAATAGCACTTGAGTAGGCAGTGTTTTGAGTAATTTTTTTTTTTTCAGGAGTAACGATCGGGAACGAGTTGATCGTGATCGTGGCGAGCGTGAAAGAAGACACACTCGTAGCAGAGAAAGAGAACGAGAACCGAGAGAGAGACGCAGAAGATCACGCAGGTAATTTGTAAATAGTTTTCTATGAGTAAAAGATTGGGACACATTGGCTTGTGTACAAATAAATTCACCTGGAGAAAACAAAACAAGAGGAGTATTTTTCTGTATATTTCAGCCCACTGCACACTTTTTAGTGGTCTGTTGAATATGGTCATAATGGTTACATATGTTATTTGGTCAGGGAATAATAGCTCCAACAGTTTTGTCATATACTGGGCCTTCTTATGCAGAAACTAACATCATAGGAATAAGGTCTATAAAAAACACTGAAAATTAAAATACTGGTACTGTAGAAGTTCGTAATTGTTGTCATTGGACATGTTCATGAAAGACAGCAAACATGTCAAAACCCTTGAAGATAGTTGCTGCCAGAATAAACCTTCCAGTGTTCATTTTGTTACTCTTCTCCATGTGGGATTTTTGCCATTGACCATTGTTTATTACGTATGTTTAAACGTGTGGATTAGTGGTGGGGATGTCGCAGATTGGAGAGTAATGTGATGTCAGCACACTTCTGGCAAGACATCAGTTGAATGTATAATAATGAACGTGTTTTATTTTTTGGGTCACCTTACATCTGTTGAAGATGGCTGGTGTGGTAAAAAAAATTAATAGCTGTGAACTTAATTATGAGGGTCATTGTTATAGTGTTAATGTCTGCTGGGAAAGTTGTAAAATAAGCTTGATGTTCTGCAGTCTGTTCTGCAGTCTGGGACTGTTCATTGCATAATTATTGTTGTAGTGTATCATTTCATTGGCTGTTTATCATGGAAGCTAATAGGAGTTTGCTAGTGTGGATATATTTTCTGTTGCAAAATTGAGAGAGAGGAAAAGCTAAGATGCAGTTTTTTTTTTATCTTCGCTTCTATGTTATATATCTGTAACCTGACTGTTCTGGTAAAGGTTGTGTAGGAAGGAGATGTTAGGTTCTTAACCCTTTCAGGGTTTCGGACGTACTAGTATGGCTTACGCACCAGGGTTTTTGATGTACTAGTACGCCTAAATTCTAGCGCCCCCAGATCTAGTGAGAGAAAGCTGGTAGGCCTACATATGAAAGAATGGGTCTATGTGGTCAGTGTGCACAGTATAAAAAAAATCCTGCAGCAAACAGTGCATAATGAGAAAAAAAAAACTGACCGTGTTTTTGGATTAAAACAGCGAGTTTGCACTGTATTTTCGTATGGTATTTATTGTTGTATTCTAGTTTTCCTGGTCTCATTTTATAGAATGGAAGACATATTACAGAAATTGAGATGATTTTGACTGGTTTTACAATGAAAAGTACCTTGAAATTGAGCTCAAAGTAGCAGAAATGTTCAATTTTTACCAAAGTTCAAAAGTAAACAAATCATGCTACGCGTCCAATACACGTCAACTGGTGAGTCTAATACGTGTATTCTTTCACAAGTGCGCTGATATTATTTATACCATTTCTACACTAATGTAGTAGTCTGCATAACGGTAAATCTTCTATTTTTTGTGAGAATAAAAATTCAAAGTGGAAAGCAAAAGAATGTAAGAGGGGCCTGGGGACGTGACTAATGAACAGAGGAAATGTTATTTTAGTGCCAGGAATGTCTCTTGTTTATTATGGACCCTATTACGAAATTGGCATCTTTTGAAATTTGTGTGAAATTGACAAAATTGCTAAATTCTGACCACTTTATTGGATAGTTGAAATCATTAAATGGGTGGTTTCTTGTACTCATTCTATAGAAAAAATGGAGTTCTAGCGAAATAGTTATGATTTTTGTCGACTGGTACACTGGAATTGGCTGAAAATAGGGCTCAAAGTGGGCAAAATTGCAGATACATAAACATTGTTGAGACCGCTAACTTCGCGAGAGCATAATTTCGTAAGTTTTCCATCAAATTTCATACTTTTGGTGTCATGACCGGGAAAAGATTCTCTATCTTTTCATAAGAATTTTTTTTTTTTTTTTTTTTTTTTTAAAATTTGGCAATCCTGAGAACAAGTCTTGGAGAGGGCCTGGCGACCCTGAAAGGGTTAACTCATCCAGGGTCGCAGCCTGTGCTCGCAAACCTGCTCTCAGGGTCACAAAATTAAAAAAAAAAATCGTGAAATCGTAGAGTTTTCTGAAGGTAATAAAATGGAGTACAAAAATTGATGGAAAACATGAAATTTCACTTTTGCGAAATTTGCTGCATCGGCAATATTTACGTATCGGTGATCTCGTCCACTTTGAGTTCAATTTTAGGCAATTCCATTGTTCCAGTTGACTAAATTCTTAGCTATTTTGCTAGTATGGCTTCCATTCTATTGATTAAGTACAAGAAACTGCTCATTCAGCTGATCAGAATTGGTAAGTTGGCCAATTTCACACAAAATTCAAGAAATGCCAATTTCAAAATAGGGTCCAGACTAAACACTGAAGGCATTCCCGGCACTGAAATAAAAAAAAAATCTGTTCATTAGTCATGTCTTCAGGCTTTTCTTATATTATCTTTGTTCCATTTTGAATTTTTATTCACACAAAATAATAATTGTATAAATGTCAGTGCATTCCTGAAGTCATACTAGACCGGCCAGTTGGACACATATTGTGCACTCTGGAATATCAGAAAAAATCGAACATTTCTGCTACTTTGAGCTCAATTTCAAGCTACTTTCAGTCTTGAAATCAATCAAATCATTTCTGTTTCCATAATATATCTTCCATTCTATCAAATGAGACCAAGAAACCGAGGATACAACCATGAAAACCATACAAAAATACACTGCAAAGTCACTGTTTTTAACCGAAAACACGATTGCAGTTTCTTCTTGTTATGCACTTTGTGGTGCAGGAGTTTTTTATATGGTGCACACTTACTGCATAGACTCTTTCTCTCATATATAGGCCCAGATTTACTACTCGCAGCTTATCTGAATGAGCTGAGCTCATGATATTGTGTTGTGGGACTGACACTGGCTTCAAGACAGTGATACAATGGGACCGACTTTGAAAGAGTTAAAGTAAGATACCCCAAAATATTTATGTATTACTGCTGGTTATAAGATTATAGAGTGGCTACTCCTATAACATTAATTATCCATTTGAGTTTTCATGGATAACCTTTTAGTCTCACCTATTTTAATGTTCAGCTAATTGTCATTAAATTGCTTTGTCAAATCTAGTTTCGTTTGTTGTCGATCATTATTACCTAGATAGGAGTGTGTGGAGATGAATAGTTTTTGTTGGACTTGCTGTTGGAATGTGAGCAGGGTGACTTACGAAGGGATTCAGGGAAACCAGTTAGCTGGACTTGAGACTGGAGGTGGGAAAGGCAGTGCTTACACTCTGAGGAACAGGTGGGGATGTTACTGTAGTGTAAAGCACCCTTCTGGCAAGACAGTGATGGAGTGAATGATGGTGAAAGTTTTTCTTTTTTGGGCCACCCTGCCTTGGTGGGAATCGGCCAGTGTGTTAATATAAATATATATAAATAAATCTATCTTTTGGTGTGAATAAAAATTCTTTGTGAAAAAAAAAATGGAATTCACGTGTAAGCCTGGAAACGTAACTAATAAACAGAGGAAATGTTATTTAGTGCCAGGAATACTTTCATTGTTTATTCTAGTCCCTATTTTGAAATTGGAATATTTTGAACTTTGTGAAATTGGCCAAAATACCAATTTCTGATCACTTTATTAGGTAGTTGCAATAGATGATTCAGTAGTTTCTTGTATTCAGTCGATAAAATATAAGTGATACTAGCAAAATAGCTAAAAATTTGGTCAACTGGAATAATGTAATTTTCCTAAAATAGGAGTCAAGGTGGGCAAAATCTCCGATACATAAATATTGCTGACACAGCAAAATTCATGATAGTGTAATTTCATAAATTTTTCATCACATTTCGTACTTTTTGTTTTATTACCTTCAGTAAAAGATTCTACCATTTCATAAGAAAAAATAACAAAAATTTGTTTGAAAGTTCTTGGACTCTGTGGACAAGACATAGAACTATGGAACAGACCCTCAAAGGGTTAATAAGCTTTAGTAACATATATGCATGATTTTTAAAAATTCTTATGTTTTTGGCAACTTGAAAAGGGGGACAAATGTTTTCTGGAGCTTGTTCATTACATGGATATGTTTTGTAGTTTGTTTGCTTGTATCAGTTAGTTATGGTAATTCTTGTAATTTTAGTTAATTTGGCATAAAGATATTTGGCATCTAGTCTGGTGGGTGGTAATGACTGCGGGGAGTGAATCAAGAGACTGTCCTGGTTACCTCTTACCACTCTTGCAGTGCCTAGGTGTCAACAATATAATGCCTGAGTGCCACTTAATCCATAAATCATAAGTTTTTGTTCACATTTATTTAAGTTAATTTTTTATTTATAGACCCATTATCCCAGTGCAGATATGCTGCTGCAGTCAGTCTCCTCCACCACACACACTTAACACTAATAGGTGCCAACATTCTCTTCCAAATAAAGCACTTCCTATGTTTGTATGCAATGTGAAAATCATAGAGAATAAATGGTAAGGAAATTTGATGGTGCGATTATATGAAAAGTAAAATTCATGGAACAAAAGAGGGGATGTTAAGATTTTTTTATTCTTAAAAAATGGAGTAAGATTGGTAGATTGAGTGTACAAGCCTGGGATGGATGAAAGATGATGTAGGGAACATCTCAGGAATGACTGAAAAAATGGAATGGTGTGGAAGATGTTTTGAGAAGTACGGGCCAGCTGGCATGTGTTTGATCAGGGAGAGGAGGTTAGTGTTCTGTGTATTTAAGTTCAGGGAAGCTAGACTTCTGAAGGTAAGAAGTACAGTGAATAAAGTGAAGGGTGGGTGGGGATGCAGCATTTTGGCAGATAACAGGACTTTTGAGGTGTCTGCTACTCTGGAAGGATAAATAAGGCATGAATAGTCATTGATTTTTCTTTAATTGTCACCCTGTTTGAGCTAGAAACTGTTAGATTCTCAGGTGAACATTGTATTCTCATCACTGTGTTGCCAACAAATGCACTGGTTTTTCTTTAAATACATGACCTACCTTTATGAGAAATGGCCAATGTAAAAATACAGATTGGCAATTATTCAAATTACTTTTCAGAATTTGCCTAAATCACCTACCCTGTTAAACTTGTATCCCAACATCCACATACTCGTATTTGAATTTTTTTTTTTTTACTTGCCTTTTTGAAAATGGAGATTTATCTGCAAGTTAATTTCTTCCCCTTTAAGATGCAGGATATGTTACCGTATGTCTTTTACATAAATAACAAAAAGGCACAATACCGTGATTGGAACAATACACAAATAACCCGCACATAAAAGAGAGAAGCTTACGACGACGTTTCGGTCCGACTTGGACCATTGACAAAGTCACACTCGAAACGCCGTCGTAAGCTTCTCTCTTTTATGTGCGGGTTATTTGTGTATGTCTTTTACATTTGATCTGCTAAGTGTCAATGCCTGTGAATACTTTCTAGATGTAATTTGTCTAACCTTCTGACTTGCTACAGCCGAGATCGCAAACGTCGCCGTTCCCGCTCTCGTGAACGTGCTGTAACAGTACCCGAAGAAGGTGATGAGAGAGAGAAGAGACGTCATAGATCACGTTCCCGTGATCGTAAGAGGCGGTCAAAGTCGCGTGAGAGAAAGCACCGCAGAGAACGGTAAATGAAATTTTGTTATGTATAAAAAAAAGTTGCTAGGAGAAATTAATGCCCATTTTATTTGTTTTAAAATTCACTTCATAATGAAATTGTTTTCTATACAGTGACCGAGATAGACGCGAGCGCGGTCCTGGTGAAGAAGGAGAGGAAGGTATCAAAATCAAGCAGGAACCAGATGATGGTAAGTGTTGCCAAACCATTCATGGCATAAATTACTTGATTTGTAATTCATTGTTTTTCTTTTTTTTATTTTATAGGTTTGTTCATTTCTGCATTCTCTTTCAGATTTTCTTCTGTTTTGTATCTTTTCAAACTTACCCCCCTATCCCCTGCAAACATCAACTGTGACAACTATCACTGTTTCATAATCATTGTTTTTAAAGGCATGTCATTAAGCAATAAGAAACAACTCATAAGAAATATAAGAAAGAAGGAACACTGCTGCAAGCCTGCTGGCCCATGTGAGGCAGGTCCAAGTCATCTCCCAGCTTAAACTATTGACCCACCTAGTCAGGTCATATCACATACACTTAAGGAGCATGGCATCATACCTATTAGCACAAGCTAGTCAGGTCTGATTCACACCCATCCACACCCACTTGAGTATTTATCCAACCTATTTTTAAAACTAAGTAACGTCTTAGCTTCTATGACGGTACTCGGGAGTTTGCTCCACTCATCCACAACTCTATTACCAAACTAGTGCTTTCCTATATCCTTCCTGAATCTGAATTTTTCCATCTTAAAACCATTACTTTGAGTCCTGTCTTGGCTAGATATTTTTAGCATGCTATTTACATTCCCTTTATTCCTGATTTCCATTTATACACCTCAATCATATCCTCCCTAATTCTATGCCTTTCTAGAGAGTGCAGATTTAGGGCCCTCAGTCTATCCTCAGGGAAGATTTCTAATACATGGGATCAACTTCCTCATCCTCCTTTGTATGTTTTCCAGTGCATTAATGTCCATTCTGTAATATGGTGACCAGAACTGTGCAGCATAATCCATATATCTTTGGTTAGGCCTCATTTAGAATTGAAGAATGACCTGAAGACTCCTATTATTTATGCTTCTTGATATGAAGCCAAGAATTCTGTTCACTTTATTGCGAACATTTATGCACTGTTGTCTTAGTTTTAAATTACTGCTAACCAGAACTCCCAAATCCTTTTTGCAGTCTGTAATATTAAGATATGCATTATTTAGTTTATATGTGGCATGGTTATTTTCTTGTCCAGTGTTTAGAACTTTGCATGTGTCTATATTAAACTAACTCAAGAAATCGTAATGACACGATTGCAAACAAACCATACCCCTGGCCGGGATTGAACCCACGGTCATAGTCTCAAAACTCCAGCAGGTTCAATCCCGGCCGGGGGTATGGTTTGTTTGCAATCGTGTCATTACGATTTCTTGAGTCATGTTGACGCCAGTGAAGGGACTTGAGCTAGAGTTCGTCACGGCCACGCTAGCTGGAGATTCGTCTGTAAAAACTTGCATTTGTGGTCACAGTGGTGCCTGTGCTAACTTTCCTATGGTGTAGAAATATACCTAGTTGGATGAATCTTATTGTGGCTAGCTGGTCTAGTGGCTAACGCAACGGGCTGGAGTTTTGAGACTCTATGACCGCGGGTTCAATCCCGGCCAGGGGTATGGTTTATATTAAACTGCATCTGCCACTTCTCTGACCACTGTATCAGTCTATTCAAATCTTCCTGGAGTGCATGCTTTAATGTCCTCATTAGAATGAATTCGGTGACCTATTTTAGTGTCATCAGCAAACTTGCATATGTCGCTATTTATTCCCTCAAATGAGAGAGTAATTGTGGTAGGGGACCTAAATGCTAAAGTAGGAGAAACATTTAGAGAGGGTGTGGTAGGTAAGTTTGAGGTGCCAGGTGTAAATGATAATGGGACCCCTTTGATTGAACTTTGTATAAAATGGGGTTTAGTGTAAGTAATACATATTTTAAGAGAAAAAGGGTAAGTAAGTATACAAGATATGATGTAGGGTGTAATGACAGTAGTTTGTCGGACTATGTATTGGTAGATAAAAGACTGTTGAGTAGACTTCAGGATGTATATGTTTATAGAAAGGGCAAAGATATATCAGATCACTTTATAGTTGTAGCTACAGTGACAGTAAAAGGTAGATGGGATACAAGGAAAATAGAAGCAGCAAGTAAGAGAGAGGTGAAGGCGTATAAACTAAAAGAGCAAGCAGTTAGGGTAAGGTATAAACAATTATTGGAGGATAGATGGGCTAGTGAGAGTATAGGCAATGGGGTCGAAGATGTATGGGGTAGGTTTAAAATCTAGTGTTAGTGTGTAACACAGAAGTTTGTGGTTACAGGAAAGTGGGTGCGGGAGGGAAGAAGAGCGATTGGTGGAATGATGATGTAAAGAGAGTAGTAAGGGAAAAAGTTAGCATATGAGAGGTTTTTACAAAGTAGAAGTGATACAAGGAGGGAAGAGTATATGGTGAGAAAAAGAGAGGTTAAGAGAGTGGTGAAACAATGTAAAAAGAGAGCAAATGAGAGAGTGGGTGAGATGTTATCAACAAACTTTGTTGAAAATAAGAAAAAGTTTTGGAGTGAGATTAATAAGTTGAGGAAGCCTAGGGAACAAATGGATTTGACAGTTAAAAATAGGAGAGGAGAGTTATTAAATGAAGAGTTAGAGGTATCAGGAAGATGGAGGGAATATTTTGAGGAATTGTTAAATGTTGATGAAGATGAGGAAGCTGTGATTTTGTGTATAGGGCAAGGAGGAATAACATCTTGTAGGAATGAGGAAGACCCAGTTGTGAGTGTGGGGGAAGTTTGTGAGGCATGGGCAGAATGAAAGGGGGTAAGGCAGCTGGGATTGACGGGATAAAGATAGAAATGTTTAAAGCAGGTGAAGGATATAGTTTTGGAGTGGTTGGTGCTATTATTTAATAAATGTATGGAAGAGGGTAAGGTACTTAGGGATTGGCAGAGAGCATGCATAGTTCCTTTGTATAAAGGGAAAGGGGGTAAAAGAGAGTTCAAAAACTATAGGGGAATAAGTCTGTTGAGTATACCTGGTAAAGTGTTTGGTAGAGTTATTATTGAAAGAATTAAGAGTAAGACAGTGAGTAGGATAGCAGAAGAACAAGGAGGCTTTAGGAAAGGTAGGGGGTGTGTAGACCTAGTGTTTACAGTGAAACATATAGGTGAACAGTATCTAAATAAGGGTAAACAGGTTTTTGTGGCATTTATGGATTTGGAAAAGGCATGTGACATGGTGGATAGGGGGGCAGTGTGGCAGATGTTGCAGGTGTATGGTATAGGAGATAGGAGATAAGTAGTGAAGAGTTTTTTGAGGATAGTGAGGCTCAGGTTAGAGTATGTAGGAGAGAGGGAGATTATTTCCCAGTAAGAATAGGCCTTAGACAAGGATGTGTGATGTAACCATGGTTGTTCATTGTATTCATAGACAGGGTTGTAAGAGAAGTGAATACGAGGGTTTTGGCAAGAGGTGTGGAGTTAAAAGATAAAGAATCAAACACAAAATGGGAGTTGTCACAGTTGCTCTTTGCTGATGACACTGTGCTTTTGGGAGATTCTGAAGAGAAGTTGCAGAGGTTGGTGGATGAATTGGGTAGGGTATGTAAAAGAAGAAAATTAAAAGTGAATATAGGAAAGAGTAAGGTGATGAGGATAAAAAGATTAGGTGACGAAAGATTGGATATCAGATTACAGGGAGAGAGTATGGAGGAGGTGAATGTATTCAGGTATTTAGGAGTGGACGTGTCAGCAGATGGGTCTGTGAAGGATGAGGTGAATCATAGAATTGATGAGGGGAAAAGAATGAGTGGTGCACCTAGGAGTCTTTGAAGATAAAGAACTTTGTCCAGGAAAGCTAAAAGGGGAATGTATGAGAGTATAGTTGTACCAACACTCTTGTATGGGTGTGAAGCATGGGTGATGAATGTTGCAACGAGGAGAAGCCTGGAGGCAGTGGAGATGTCATGTCTGAGGGCAATGTGTGGTGTGAATATAATGCAGAGAATTCATAGTTTGGAAATTAGACGAAGGTGTGGGATTATCTAAACTATTATCCAGAGGGCTGAGGAGGGGTTGTTGAAGTAGTTTAGACATGTAGAGAGAATGGAACAAAACAGAATGACTTTGAGAGTGTATAAATCTGTAGTGGAGGGAAGGCGGGGTAGGGGTCGGCCTAGGAAGGGTTGGAGGGAGGGGGTAAAGGAGGTTTTGTGTGTGAGGGGCTTGGACTTCCAGCAAGCATGCATAAGAGTATATTTGATAGGAGTGAATGGAGACAAATGGTTTTTAATATTTGACGTGCTGTTGGAGTGTGAGCAAAGTAACATTTATGGAGGGATTCGGGGAAACCGGCAGGCTGGACTCGAGTCCTGGAGGTGGGAAGTATTGTGTCTGCTGTCTGAGGGAGGGGTGTTAATGTTGCAGTTTTATAACTGTAGTGTAAAGAACCCCTCTGGTAAGACAGTGATGGAGTGAATGATGAAAGTTTTTTTCTTTTTTTTGGGCCACCCTTCCTTGGTTGGAATCAGCCGATGTGTTAAAAAAAAAAAATCAGTGTTTATATAAATTATGAACAACAAAGGACCCAACACTGACCCCTGTAGAACACCACTTGTGACATGCCCCAACTCAGATTTCTCCCCAATGATGCAAACTCTCTGCTGTCTATCTGTCAACCACGCCTCTGGAGTTTACCTGGAGAGAGTTCCGGGGGTCAACGCCCCCGCAGCCCGGTCTGTGACCAGGCCTCCTGGTGGATCAGAGCGTGATCAACCAGGCTGTTGCTGCTGGCTGCACACAAACCAGCGTACGAGCCACAGCCCGGCTGGTCAGGAACCGACTTTAGGTGCTTGTCCAGTGCCAGCTTGAAGACTGCCAGGGGTCTGTTGGTAATCCCCCTTATGTATGCTGGGAGGCAGTTGAACAGTCTCGGGCCCCTGACACTTATTGTATGGGCCCCTGACACTTACCCAGGAAAAATTCTCCTCTTATTCTGTATGCCTTAATTTTCCTCAATAGTCTTTGATGTGGAACTCTGTCAGAAGCCTTACTGAAGTCCATGTACACACTATCTCATTCACCCTTTATAATGACAGTTTTTTTTTTTTTTTTTTTTTCAACAATTCGGCCGTCTCCCACCGAGGCAGGGTGACCCAAAAAAGAAAGAAAATCCCCAAAAAGAAAATACTTTCATCATCATTCAACACTTTCACCACACTCGCACATTATCACTGTTTTTGCAGAGGTGCTCAGAATACAACAGTCTAGAAGCATACACATATAAAGATACACAACATATCCCTCCAAACTGCCAATATCCCAAACCCCTCCTTTAAAGTGCAGGCATTGTACTTCCCATTTCCAGGACTCAAGTCCGACTATATGAAAATAACCGGTTTCCCTGAATCCCTTCACTAAATATTACCCTGCTCACACTCCAACAGATCGTCAGGTCCCAAGTACCATTCGTCTCCATTCACTCCTATCTAACACGCTCACGCACGCTTGCTGGAAATCCAAGCCCCTTACCCACAAAACCTCCTTTACCCCCTCTCTCCAACCCTTTCGAGGACGACCCCTACCCCGCCTTCCTTCCCCTATAGATTTATATGCTTTCCATGTCATTCTACTGTGATCCATTCTCTCTAAATGACCAAACCACCTCAACAACCCCTCTTCTGCCCTCTGACTAATACTTTTATTAACTCCACACCTTCTCCTAATTTCCACACTCCGAATTTTTTGCATAATATTTACACCACACATTGCCCTTAGACAGGACATCTCCGCTGCCTCCAACCGTCTCCTTGCTGCTGCATTTACCACCCAAGCTTCACACCCATATAAGAGTGTTGGTACTACTATACTTTCATACATTCCCTTCTTTGCCTCCATAGATAACGTTTTTTGACTCCACATATACCTCAACGCACCACTCACCTTTTTTCCCTCATCAATTCTATGATTAACCTCATCCTTCATAAATCCATCCGCCGACACGTCAACTCCCAAGTATCTGAAAACATTCACTTCTTCCATACTCCTCCTCCCCAATTTGATATCCAATTTTTCTTTATCTAAATCATTTGACACCCTCATCACCTTACTCTTTTCTATGTTCACTTTCAACTTTCTACCTTTACACACATTCCCAAACTCATCCACTAACCTTTGCAATTTTTCTTTAGAATCTCCCATAAGCACAGTATCATCAGCAAAAAGTAACTGTGTCAATTCCCATTTTGAATTTGATTCCCCATAATTTAATCCCACCCCTCTCCCAAACACCCTAGCATTTACTTCCTTTACAACCCCATCTATAAATATATTAAACAACCATGGTGACATTACACATCCCTGTCTAAGACCTACTTTTACCGGGAAGTAGTCTCCCTCTCTTCTACACACCCTAACCTGAGCCTCACTATCCTCATAAAAACTCTTTACAGCATTTAATAACTTACCACCTATTCCATATACTTGCAACATCTGCCACATTGCTCCTCTATCCACTCTATCATATGCCTTTTCTAAATCCATAAATGCAATAAAAACCTCCCTATCTTTATCTAAATACTGTTCACATATATGCTTCAATGTAAACACCTGATCTACACATCCCCTACCCACTCTAAAACCTCCTTGCTCATCCGCAATCCTACATTCTGTCTTACCTCTAATTCTTTCAATTATAACCCTACCGTACACTTTTCCTGGTATACTCAGTAAGCTTATTCCTCTGTAATTTTTACAGTCTCTTTTGTCCCCTTTCCCTTTATATAAAGGGACTATACATGCTCTCTGCCAATCCCTAGGTACCTTCCCCTCTTTCATACATTTATTAAACAAAAGTACCAACCACTCCAACACTATATCCCCCCCTGCTTTTAACATTTCTGTCATGATCCCATCAGTTCCAGCTGCTTTACCCCCTTTCATTTTACGTAATGCCTCACGTACCTCCCCCACACTTACATTCTGCTCTTCTTCACTCCTAAAAGATGGTATACCTCCCTGACCAGTGCATGAAATTACTGCCTCTGTTTCTTCCTTAACATTTAAAAGTTCCTCAAAATATTCTCGCCATCTACCCAATACCTCCATCTCCCCATCTACTAACTCCCCTACTCTGTTTTTAACTGACAAATCCATATTTTCCCTAGGCTTTCTTAACTTGTTTAACTCGCTCCAAAATTTTTTCTTATTTTCATTAAAATTTCTTGACAGTGCCTCTCCCACTCTATCATCTGCTCTCCTTTTGCACTCTCTCACCACTCTCTTTACCTTTCTTTTACTCTCCATATACTCTGCTCTTCTTATAACACTTCTGCTTTGTAAAAACCTCTCATAAGCTACCTTTTTCTCTTTTATCACACCCTTTACTTCATCATTCCACCAATCACTCCTCTTTCCTCCTGCCCCCACCCTCCTATAACCACAAACTTCTGCCCCACATTCTAATACTGCATTTTTAAAACTATTCCAACCCTCTTCAACCCCCCCACTACTCATCTTTGCACTAGCCCACCTTTCTGCCAATAGTCGCTTATATCTCACCCGAACTTCCTCCTCCCTTAGTTTATACACTTTCACCTCCCTCTTACTTGTTGTTGCCACCTTCCTCTTTTCCCATCTACCTCTTACTCTAACTGTAGCTACAACTAAATAATGATCCGATATATCAGTTGCCCCTCTATAAACATGTACATCCTGGAGCCTACCCATCAACCTTTTATCCACCAATACATAATCTAATAAACTACTTTCATTACGTGCTACATCATACCTTGTATATTTATTTATCCTCTTTTTCATAAAATATGTATTACTTATTACCAAATTTCTTTCTACACATAGCTCAATTAAAGGCTCCCCATTTACATTTACCCCTGGCACCCCAAATTTACCTACTACTCCCTCCATAACATTTTTACCCACTTTAGCATTAAAATCCCCAACCACCATTACTCTCACACTTGATTCAAAACTCCCCACGCATTCACTCAACATTTCCCAAAATCTCTCTCTCTCCTCTACACTTCTCTCTTCTCCAGGTGCATACACGCTTATTATAACCCACTTTTCACATCCAATCTTTATTTTGCTCCACAGTAATGAAGTAATGAAGTAATGAAGATAATTGCAGAGAAAGCTTTTTGTGTGACAACTTTTCTCTCTTTAAAAGCAAAATGTTGTAAAACTAAAATCTTCCTAAGTGCCTGTAACTTTTTTTCATAAATGTGGTTAAGAAAAATTAATGAATGTTTTTTTTTTTTTTTTTTTTTGCAGATTATCCTGATTATAGTGGACCATATTTCAACAACAACTTTGCTCTGAAGGATGAAGAGGAGCAGGCTAAAAATGGTACTAAATATGAAGAGGAAGAAGAGGAAACACACAATGAAATTGATTATTAGAATGTTTTGTTTACATTGTCAGCTGTACTAGTCTTGCAGTTGGTGGGTTGTAGGGTAAATTAATATACTGTATAAATGTAATGTGAATATAATTTGGACATCACTGAATTATTGGGTGTAATAGCTCATCACACTAATCATTAATTTTGGTCATATGTAAAATCTTGACATATTAGGCCCTCTGAAAAATATTTTTTATGCCTGTAGTAGACCTGCTATTGAGGGATGCTTGCTTTTTTTTTGTGTGTGTATATATAATATCCAGTAATGATGGGTCAAAGCTACTTTCAAGTGATGCAGCTGGGTTCTGTGAATGGCGATCAACAAGCCAGCCACACTAGGGGGAATCTTTAGAGTCCAGTATTCATGTTTGATGTTGGGTCTTGTTCTACTCTGGACAGATAAAATGATCATAATTGTTCTGGTAGCACTGTTCAGGTGTAATGTTCGTGTACTCTGACTTTTTCAATTTACTGGTTTTCAGTGATGGATCAAGTTAGTGTGGATATTTAGAAATTTGATGCTGTAGTGTGACTGTCTAATTGAAGATGAAATTTTTAACAAATATTATTGTAATCACAAAGATTGCATAGGCAAAATGAGCTGATGGTACAAATATGTAGGTACACATGTACATGAATGTATATATATAACTAATATTTTTCCTAGGCTCTTTGATTTTGGTAACTCAAAATCATTTTGACTACAATATTTTTGTTTGAGGGCATTACAGTAAGACTGGTGAGGATACAATCGTTTTGTCATAATTTAAATAATTTTTATATTCATTTACATTGTGTGTCGAAATTTTTCTTTTTAATTATAGTTATATCAAGGGAGGTTTTTGATGCCAGTAAGGACTCTTGGGAAATGGACCTGCCCTTCCCTGGGTTAAACTTGATTATCTCCCATTTCCCCAGGTACTGTATGATCCCTGTGGGTTTAGAGCTCCTTTATCAATGTAATAATCATTCATTAATTATTACAAATTTTAATTTTATTGGTTTAAATTTGCAAATAATTGTTTATTGACAAAACTTTGACAGTGCAAGTCATAATGAGCTGTTAAGCGTAGTATTGGAGAACAGTGTATTCAGTGCGTGTTACTGGTATCTGAGGGCCTTGTGAAACATAATTCAGTTTGTTGAATAGTATGAAAGGTTTGGAAATATTGGAGAGAGTAAATATGTAAGATCATAAATAGGTTAAGTACTTATTGCACATAAATGTAAAGTGTGCTGGATTTGAGGATCCTTTTTGTGTAATAAAAGCTGTCAAATGATAACAATTGTTTATTGTGATAATGTTTGACATTTTAATACAACTATAATATTCACACAGTTTTAGGAAATGGCTTAAATTATGCTAAATTTAAGATCATGAGCAGATGATTTAAAGAAAATTATTGCTTCAAGGAGGGTCCCTTGCTGAGGTAAAGATGCTCTTAGTCTGAGGACCTGGATCCCCTTGTCTCCTTCCTTGGAGTAAATCTAATTGCTCTCTCCCCTCACCTCATTTCCTCCTCCCCTTGTCTCTCTTGGGAAAGGGAATCGTTGTCCATCCCAGTGTATTTAGGATTTCAGCGGTGGAGGCATTAGCGGTGTCACACCATACCCATCCTGCAAGTGGTAGTCAACCTATACCTATCCTATGGATCCTCTGATCCTGCACTACTCTGCCCTGCTGCGCTGTATGACCTTTGTAGGTTTAGCGCTTCTTTTGATTGTAATATCCTGTGGGTGGGAGTTACCCCATACCCATCCTGTGAGTAGTATTCATCCCCATCCTGTGGGTGGTATGTACCCTATATCCATCCTGTGGGTGGTATTTACTGTATACCCATCCTGTGGGTGATATTCACCCCATATCCATCCTGTGAATGGTTGTCACTCTGTACCCATCCTGTGAGTGGTTGTCTCACTATATCTTGTTAGTGGTTATCACTATCCCTCTTTACCACTATCGTGGTAAAGAGGCTTTTAGTTTGAGGAATTTTACCTTTTGGTCTTCCTCAAACAACCTAATTACCCCCCATTCCCCCCATCCCATCCTCCCTATCCCTCCTTTCCCATTCCTTCCCCCTTTTTTTTTCCTGTTTTCAGCCTTTGGGGATCCTCCCCTCAGGCATTCTAGTTCCTAGGTTGGGGAAAGGGTATCATTGTCTATCCTATTCCATTGAGGTTCTTGGTGGTGTACTTTGCTGTGGAATCTGAATTATCTGGGGGATGTCTTGATCCCTCTCCAGTCTCCTGGGGGAAGGCTTCTGGTGTCTTTCGGGTGACGAGTGTATCTCTGGAGGCTGCCTGTCGGATTCCACAAAGTGGTGGCTGAAAGAGGTATGCCTTGTGGTGGGTATCCAACCACCCTTACTTTTGTCCACCAAGGTGGCTCAGTAGATGTGTGGTTACTATCCTGAATTGCTTGTTTGGTAGTATGAAGGGTGGCTGCACTGAGGTCCTCTTGGGGGGGATTTAGGGATTTACGACGCTTTCATTTCTCCTAGGAGCTCTCTCAACATTCCCCTCTTTTTACAGAAAAAAAAAGTGACCTAACCATGGAGTTGAAGATCCGTGAAACTGCTGCTCTTGAGGCCCCTTTCTGCTGCAGCACCCTTTTATAACCTTACCTCATTGTCGAACGTTTCTAATGTCCTGGTGCCTCCTGAAGGGAAGCATTTTGTCGCCCGCTCCTGGTACTGAGGTTCTGCCCGACTCCTTTGGTACATCTGATCTCTGCATGCCTTTGACCCTGCTTTTGGCTTCTCCCACTCGACGATTTTCAGATCACTCGGCTATCTCAGGACAGACTACCTCTGGTCCCACATCCAAATGACCACGACCATTAGCTGATAACACAGCTTCAGTTACCTCTCACTGTTCCCAGAAAAGATCATCATGACACTCACTCCCCTTACACTACATTTCAAAGTGCACAATGGACTAAATTTTTCACTGTAACCAACATCCCCAACTATCTTTCTGATCATAGTATCAGCAAAGCACTCCTGTACTATGTTGGTCAAAATATTTCATTTCATGCTCTTAAGAGTGGTGCATGCATCATCATGGTGCGAAATGCTGGCCAGGCTCACAATCTTTCCTTTCTTAACTCCATAGATATTCCTGTCACAATTCGAAAATACGGCTCTCAATTCTTGCAGTGGCCATGGTTCTGCCTCATACCATTGTTCAGCGTGATTTTTGGACATGTGATGACGACATTCTGGAACAACTTGAGCTCTAAGATTTCCCAATTCTCAAAGTGGACACTTATGTACTCCCTGCCCACAGGTGGAGATGCTTTCCCTGCAATGTAGCTTCCTTAACTTTTGACTGCTGAGTTAGTCTGAGGAGTTAGACCATTTGGTCTCCTTCCTCAGACAGAACCTAATTACTCCCCAATCCTCCCTTCCCTATCCCATACTCCCCATCCCTTTTCTCTTTTTTTTTCTTCCTCTTCCCATCGCTCCCCAATCCCCTTCCTGTTTTCAGCCTTTGAGATTCTTTCCACTGGGAATCGAGTTCCTAGGTAGAGGGCAGGGTACTGTGGTCCATCCCATTCCGTTGAGGTCCGTGGTGATGGTGTAGTTTACCATGGAATCTGGATCACCTGGGGATGTCCCACTCCCTCTCTGGTCTCCCGGGGAGTGGCTTTGGGTGTCTTTCGGGTGACAGGTGTATCTCTGGAAGCTGCCTTTTAGATTCCTGGGAGTGGTGGCCCAAGGATGTATGCTTTGTGGCAGGTATCCGGCCGCCCTTTCTTTTGTCCACTAGGTGTCCCAGTAGATGTGAGGTTGCTATCCCAGATTGTTGGTTTACTGGCATGAAGGGTAGGGTATAGCATAGGTTTCATGCTGCAGCTGCATTACTTGCGGTGCTGGGGTTTGGGGATGGAGTATACGTAGAGTATACCTGGAGAGGGTTACAGGGGTCAGTGCCCCTGTGGCTTGGTCTGAGACCAGGCCTTGTGGTGGATCAGAGTCTGATCAACCAGGCTGTTACTGCTGGCCACACAAACTGACGTATGAACCACAGCTCAGCTGGTCAGGTATAGACTAGGTGCCTGTCCAGCTGCCTTCTTGAAGACAGCCAGGGATCTATTGGTAATGCCCCTTATGTATGCTGGGAGGCAGTGAAACAATCTAGGACCCCTGACATTTATTGTATTGTGTGTGTGTACTTGTGGCACCCCCTGCTTTTCATTGGGGGAATGTTGCATCTCCTGTCAAGTCTTTTGCTTTCATAGGGAGTGATTTTTGTGTGCAAAAAATCCCTTCCTCTAGGATTTTCCAAGTGTATATTATCATGCATCTCTCTCTTGCCTGCATTCCAGGGAATACAAATCATGGGACTTCATCTGTTCCCAGTAATTTTGGTGCCATATCGTACTTAGGGGCAATGTGGTAGATGTTGCAAATCTATGGAATAGGTAGGTTACTGAAAGCAGTGAAGAGTTTTGATGAGGATAGTGAGGCTCAGGTTAGAGTATGTAGGAGAGAGGGAGATTATTTCCTAGTAAAAGTAGGCCTTCGACAAGGACATGTAATGTCACTATGGTTGTTCAATATATTTATAGATGAGGTTGTAAGAGAAGTGAATGCTCAGGTGTTTGCAAGAGGTGTGGAGTTAAAAGATAAAGAATATAACAAAGTGGGAGTTGTCACAGTTGCTCTTGCTGGCAACACTGCTTTTGTGAGATTCTGAAGAGAAGTTGCAGAGGTTGGTGGATGAGTTTAGTAGGGTATGTAAAAAAAAAAAAAAAATATAGGAAAGAGTAAAGTGATGATAAAAAAAAATGACAAAAGATTGGATATCAGATTGGAGGGAGCGAGTATGGAGGAGGTGAATGTATTCAGATATTTAGCAGTGGATGTGTCAGCAGATGGGTCTATGAAAGATGAGGTGAATCATTGAATTGATGAGGGAAAAAAGGTGAGTGGTGCACTTAGGAGTCTGTGGAGATAAAGAATTTTGTTCATAGAAGCAAAGAGGGGAATGTATGAGAATACAGTGGACCCCTGACCAACGGCTGCATCGACTAATGGCAAATTCGTCTAATGGCGCTATTTGGCTTAAACAAAAATGGCTCTACCAACGGCGAAAAACTCGTCTAACTGCTTTCATCCCGAACGTGTCTATGCGGCCTGAGCGGGCCAAGTCACTCCAAGACTCAGTGTGGCATTGTTTACAAGCTGTTGCGGTCAATTCCACGTGTACCTGCGATATATTTTCTATTCCAGTATTTTTAGTGCTTGTAACCGCTAAACAAGCCACCATGGGCCCCAAGAACGCTTCTAGTGCCAAGCCCGTGGTAAAAGGGGTGAGAATTACTATGGAAATGAAGCAAGAGATCATTGAAAAATATGAAAGTGGAGTGTGCATGTCCGAATTGGAAAGGTTATGTAACAAACCCCATTCAACTATCACTATAATTTTGGCGAACAGAAAGGCGATCAAGGAAGCTGTTATTGCGAAAGGTGCAAGTATGTTTTCAAAATGGAGATCGCCAATAATTGAAGAGGTGGAGAGACTGTTGTTGGTATGGATAAACGAAAAACAATTATTAGGCGATAGTCTCTCTGTCAATATGTGAAAAGGCAAGGCAGTTGCATGATGATCTCATTAAGAAAAGATCACTTCAATATCGTAAACTGCATAAACCTTATAGGTAAGGCTTGGGAGGGAGTGACTTGCAGGGCTTTGAACTCTGCTTGGAGGAAACTGTGGCCACAATGTGTACAAGAGAGAGATTTTCAAGGGTTTGGGGCTAACCCTCAGGAGCCTATGCCAGCTGTGGAAGCTATTGTGTCATTGGTTAAGTCCATGGGGTTGGAGGTTTGTGGCGAGGATGTGGAAGAGTTGGTGCAGAATGACGATGAACTAATCACTGCAGACCTGCAAGAGCTTGATGTGCAACAGCAACAGGTCACAACTCAGGAAGGTGTTTCAGAGCAGGAGGAAGAGAGACGGAAGAAGTCGCCTTCGTCAAGGATTAAGGAAATGTGTACAATGTTTACAAAGGTGCAAGCATTTATGGACGAATTTTATCCTATCACAGCTGTTGCAAGCTTTATTGGCAACATGTACAATGACACTTGTGTCCCATTTTAGGGAAATCTTAAGGGCACGTGAGAAACAGAGTTCTCTGGACAGATATTTTGTGCAACAGGGGTCCAGTGACTCTCAAGCTGGTCCTAGTGGCATTAAAAACCAAGAAGGGAGGTAACCCCACCAAAGGACTTAGTACCTGAAGTATTTATGGAAGGGGATTTCCCTTCCAAACCATAGAAAACCTGAATATCCCCTTGCTGCTGGCACATCACTCATCAACAACTCCACAATGAAGGTAAGTGGCATTTAATTATTGTTTATTTTGCTTGTAGCATTCGTTTCTGTGTAAGGAAATGTATATTTCTTGTAAAAAACAAATTATTTTGTTCAATACTTTTGGGTGTCTGGAACAGATTAATAATATTTCCATTATTTCTTATGGGGAAAATTAATTCGACTAACGGCTAATTCGACTAAAGACTAACTCTCTGGAACGGATTAAAGCCGTTGGTCGAGGGTCCACTGTATAGTTATACCAATGCTCTTATGAGGGTGTGAAACATGGGTGGTGAATGTTGCAATGAGGAGAAGGCTGGAGGCAGTGAAGGTGTCATGTCTGAGGGCAATGTGTCATGTGAATATAATGCAGAGAATTCGTAGTTTGGAAATTAGGAGGAGGTGCGGCATTATCAAAACTATTATTGAGAGGGCTGAGGACGGGTTGTTGAGGTGGTTCGGACATATAGAAAGGGTGGAACAAAATGGAATGACTTCAAGAGTGTATAAATCTGTAGTGGAGGGAAGGTGGGGGTAGGGGTTGGCCTAGGAAAGATTGCGGGAGGGGGTAAAGGAGGTTTTGTGTGCTAAGGGCTTGGACTTCCAGCAAGCATGTGTGAGCGCATTTGATAATGAATGGAGACAAATGGTTTTAGGACTTGATGTGCTGTTGGAGTGTTAGCAAGGTAACATTTATGAAGGGATTCAGGGAAACAGGCAGGCTGGACTTGAGTCCTGGAGATGGGAAGTGCAGTGTCTGCACTCTAAAGGAGGTGTGTTAAAGTTGCAGTTTTATAACTGTAGTGTAAGTGAACCTCTGGCAAGACATTGATGGCATGAATAGTGAAAGTTTTTCTTTTTTTGGGCCACCCTGCCTTGGTGGAAGACGGTTGATGTGTTAGAAAAAAAAAAATTGTACTTACATGTGCTGTGAAAGTTCTTTGTATGCTCTCCAGGTCAGCAGTTTTGCCTGCCTTGAAGGGGGCAGTTAGTGTACAGCAGTATTCTAGCCTAGAGAGAACAAGCAATTTGAAGAGAATCATGGGCTTGGCATCCCTAGTTTCGAAGGTTCTCATTATCCATCCTATCATTTTCTAGCTGCAGCAGATACATTGTTGTGGTCTTTGAAGGTGAGATCCTCTGGCATTATCACTCCCAGGTCCTTCACATTACTTTTTCATTCTATTGTATGGTTAGAATTTGTTGTATACCCTGATACAGTTTTAATTTCCCTCAAGTTTTTCCATTTCTCTTCATTGAACTTCATATTGTTTTGAGTGGCCCATTTGAAAATTTGGTTGATGTCTACTTGGAGTCTTGCGGTGTCTTCAATGGAGGTCACTGTCATGGCAGTTCGGATGTCATTCGCATAGGAAGACTCGGAACTATGGCTTCTCTGTCTATGTCAGATATGAAGATGAGGAATAGGATGGGAGCGAGTACTGTGCCTTGTGGTACAGAGATTTTCATTGTAGCTGCCTCGGACTTTACTCTGTTTGCTATTGCTCTGTGTTGCGTTTGTCAGGAAGTTATAGATCCATCTACTAACTTTTCCTGTTATTCCATTATCACGCATTTTGTGCTCTGTTACACCATGGTCACACTTGTTAAAGGCTTTTGCAAAGTCTGCATTTTGTTTATCCTCTACAGCATCCAGGACCTTGTCATAGTGGTCCAGTAGTTGGGACACACAGGAGCGACCTGCTCTAAACCCATGTTGCCCTGGGTTGTGTAATTGATGGGTATCTAGGTGGTTGGCAATCTTGCTTCTTAGAACCCTTTCAAAGATTTTTACGATATGGGATGTTAGTGCTATTGGTCTGTAGTTCTTTCCAATTGCTTTACTGTCACCTTTGTAGAGTGGGGCTATGTCTGTTGTTTTTAGTGAGTGTGGGATAACTCCTGTGTCCATGCTCCCTCTCCATAGAATGCTAAAGGCACATGACAGGGGCTTGTTGCAGTTCTTGATGAACATGGAATTCCATGAGTCTGGGCCTAGGACAGAGTGCATGGGCATGTCATTTATTGCCTTTTCAAAGTCTAGTGGTGTTAGGATAATATCAAGAGATTTTTGAGATGATCAAATTTTGGGTCTTGTTCATAAAGAATTCATTTGGATTTGTTGTTGAACACTGAGTTGTATTGGGACTTTAGTATCTCACTCATTTCTTGGCTGTCATCTGTGTATGTCCCATTTTGCCTAAGCAGGGGCCCAGTACTGGATGTTGTTTTTTCCTTAGATTTGGCATAAGAGAAGAAGTATTTTTTTTTTCAGTTTCTTTATGACTTTGTTCTTCCTGTGATTCTTTTCTATGCAAAGGTTTGGAAGTGTGTTTAGGGTATCTTCCCAGCTTGTTTCATTTAGGGCATGGTTGACTTGTTCCCTTTGTATGTTTTTGTTATTGAAGTTGAATTTTGTGAAGACACCCTCATGACTGATCACATTTTGCTGGTCAGGAGCCCTGTATATATGTGTGTATACCTCTATTATGGTGTGATATGAGTGTATTGTCTTTGATACGGTTATATTACGTATCAGATCATTGTTACTAGTGAAGATGAGGTCCAGCGTATTTTCTAGCTTAAGGTGAATTTGGTGCAGAGATTTAATAGCTCGTGCATGTGTGAATTTTCATCAGAGTTGCCTCCTGGGGTGATCTTTTGCTAAAATATTTGCTACACTTTTCCACTGTAGGTGTCTCAGGTTGATAAATTAGCCACATGTGCAATACTTGGGTATCTTTATTGAGGAAACGTTTCGCGACACAGTGGCTTCATCAGTCCATACAAAGGAGAACACTGAAAAACAGGAGGAGTTTGAGGTAATCAGTCCCTCAGCCTTGAGTCGATGTGGTCAGTCCATCAATCTTGAAAAGAACAGGGGGTTCTCCCTGAGTCACTGCTCGGTACCACTGTTGAGATGGGGTATCACCTAAGACATACCCCATAAGTTTCATGGCTTTGGCAGCCACCAGTTTGGTCTGTCGTAGGCTGATGGGGACAGTAATCCCAACATGTGGATAGTCTGTGGCTGGCTGCCTTGGCTGCATCATCTGCCGCCTCATTTCTCCGGATGCCAGTATGGCTGGGGATCCAGTTCAATGTTGATCTGTTACCCTGAACTTCTAAGGCTGTCATTATGCTTAGGATCGATGTGATGAGGTGAACATTGTCCTGTGGTTGGGGATGGGAGAGGGCATTGATTGCAGAGGTGGAATCGACATGTATGACAGGTCGGAGTCGATGTCATAGGGCATGTGACAATGCCTGCTGAATTGCCACCAGCTCAGCTTGAAGGATCGTGCAGTGGTCAGGGAGTCGCCAGCCTTGGGTGTGACCATTGTGGTACAGTCCAGCTGTTGCTCTCTTCCTGTCAGGGTCAACAGAACCATCTGTGAAATACACTGTACATGTGCCTCCCTCTGCCAGTGCCATGCTTGTCTCGGCATGATTGCTGAGGGTGTCTTGACTGCAGAGATGCTTAGAGATGGGTAGTTGCATGATGCAAACATCGGCTGGATCTGGGCACCAGGGAGGTGGTGGATGATACCCAGCCAGAGGACGGTCACAACTCTTTTCAAGGAGTAGTTGTATAGGCAGCAGGTTCCGCCCAGCAGCACAAAACGAACGAATCGAGGAGTAGTCCGTGAAGAGAGTTGGATCTTGTGTCATGGTTGTCAATATCCGTCTCCTTAGTGGGGTACCTTGCTGCCGGTGCAGAATTGTGGCTATTTTGCAGGTGTTTATGTATCTTACTTTGTCACCCAGGGAAGGAAGCTGGGAATTAGATCTGAGACATACTGTGTTAGTCCAGATGGGGCCCCAAGCATAGTTCTTATCGCCTGGTTTTGTACGACCTCCACCCTTTGCCTGCTCTGCGGGAAGAGATGAGCTAGTGCCGGTGCACCGTAGTCAATGAGCGAGCGTATAGCTTGTATATAGTACAAGCGAAGTACATCTTTGTTCGCCCCTGCGTGGTGCCTCATCATGGCTTTCATGGCGTTGAGTGAGTAGAGCACGGGATCTGACATGTTCGGCCTGTTTCTGAAAGGTCAGCTTTTTATCAGTGTAGATTCCCAAGTATAGGTAGGAGCCTGTCCACTCAAGTTCTATATCCTGAATACATAATCTATTCACAGGATCTGGTCCCTTGAGCATCATTGCAAGAGATTTCTCAGGCGAGATCTTGAGGCCTAGTTTCTTGCAAGACTGCGTAATTAGGTCCAAAGCATTCTGGGCCTGTTGCTCCAAATTGCCTTTCCCATTCACTACAAGAGCAATTTCATCAGCATAGCTGAGGAGCTGTGTACCACTATGAAAGGGAAGGCTCACAAGTTCCTGCATAAGGACGTTAAACAGGGTAGGACTGAGCACACCTTGTGGCTTGCTGTTTTCCAGGATTTTACAGGAAGAGTAGTGTCCCTGAAAGCTGACACAGGCCTGCCTGTCCCTGAGGTAGGACTCTATCCAGGCCAGGAGGCGTCCTTTGATTCCCTTCCGAGCTCTTATTGCTAGAATTGCTGTGGGGCTGGCTAGGTCAAATGCCTTCTCAAGGTCGAGGTAGACGACGATACTAGGTTTTTTGTTACTATCAGCAATCTGACTTAGTAGGGTGGTTATGCACTCTGTGAAGCCAAATATGTGATGAGGGGGTCCAAGTTTCCATAGGAAGCGGTTTAACACCATTGTCTCAGCAGTCTTGGCTAAACAGCTGGTCAGCAATATGGGTCTCATACTGCCTGGGTCCTTGGGCTTTGGAATTGGTACAATGGTAGCCTTCTTCCAAGCTGCTGGGAGTGTCCCAGTCCTCCACGACTTGTTTATGACGTCTAGTATGGCCTCCCATCCACTCTGCCCAGCCCGTGCAATCATGGAGTAGGTAACACCATCGATGCCCAGGGCAGTGTCACCTGTGCTCTTAATGGCACGTCAGAGTTCCAAGTCCATGAGGTCTTCATCAGCCACATCTTCCGATTCACATGCAGCTTGTATTGTTAACTGGCGTTGTGGCAGAAGATCTGTCTGTATATTCTGGATGTCCTGTGGGAGCTGAGTGGAGGCTCCCCTGGAAGTGAAAAGCTCCACTAGTTTCTCAGCTTCCTGGGATGGGTTCGGGTGTGCTGGTGGCCTCAGCTTGCTCTTGCCAGTTGCTATGTTGAGCTTGCCCCATATCTCAGATAAGGTGGTGTGATGCCCGAATGTTGAGCACCACTCCAGTCATTTCTCAGTTTTTACTCTTGAGAGAGAGACTGTGGGCATGCTGCACAATGGCTCTCAGAGTATTCCTGTTCTCTGCCGTAGAGTTACGCCTGTATAGCTTCCTAAAAGAGTTGATGCGGTGGTTCTGCTCCCGCACCTCATCGTTGTAGAACCACCAGTCTCTTGTGAGTGCATCTTGTGGACTTCTTTGAAACTGCTGCCTGGATGAGATAAGTGATTAGCTCTTGTTCAGCCGTATCACAGTCTTCAGATAGAGTATGTGGACCACCAATCATGAAGATAATCCTGGAACACCTTCCAGTTGGCCCTCTTTACATACCATCTAGGAGGCAGCACAACTATGGGAGGCCTGTTGATGTTTGGTGGTGATCACTGCAAAGTGGTCACTGACAAGGTGAGGATGAGTTTCCCATATGGCTCCTGCTGCGAGTTGTCTTGTCTCGAAGGTAAGGTCAAGGCAGCCACCCAACAGGTGTGTGGGGTCTCCATTGTTTAGCAACTTTACCTCTGGAATATCGTGTAGGAGCATTGCTGTGTGTCTGCCAGCAGCATTGGTTGCTGAGTGAGAGTGCAACATTGGGTGATGTGTGTTGAAATCTCCACCCACAATAATACACTCAGTGCGTGCTAGCGTGAGGAGCTCTGCAATGTCGAGGGTGTGTCTTGGGTTTTTATAAATGTTATAGATGGTAATGGGCGCCCCAGGTATGTATGCAAGGATGGCCTGTACCTCGATATCCTCCCCACAGTCCACAGGGTTGGCTATAACTTCGTGAGGTTTTGTATCAGATACAAATACAGAGAGCAGATGATAGAGTGGGAGAGGCACTGTCAAGAAATTTTAATGAAAATAAGAAAAAAATTTGGAGTGAGTTAAACAAGTGAAGAAAACCTAGGGAAAGTATGGATTTGTCAGTTATAAACAGAGTAGGGGAGTTAGTAGATGGGGAGATGGAGGTATTAGGTAGATGGCGAGAATATTTTGAGGAACTTTTAAATGTTAAAGAAGAAACAGAGGCAATAATTTCATGCACTGGTCAGGGAGGTATACCATCTTCTAGGAGTGAAGAAGAGCAGCATGTAAGTGTGGGGGAGGTACGTGAGGCATTACGTAAAATGAAAGGGGGTAAAGCAGCTGGAACTGATGGGATCATGACAGAAATGTTAAAAGCAGGGGGGGATATAGTGTTGGAGTGGTTGGTACTTTTCTTTAATAAATGTATGAAAGAGGGAAAGGTACCTAGGGATTGGCGGAGAGCATGTATAGTCCCTTTATATAAAGGGAAAGGGGACAAAAGAGATTGTAAAAATTATAGAGGAATAAGTTTACTGAGTATACCAGGAAAGTGTACGGTAGGGTTATAATTGAAAGAATTAGAGGTAAGACAGAATGTAGGATTGCGGATGAGCAAGGAGGTTTCAGAGTGGGTAGGGGATGTGTAGATCAAGTGTTTACATTGAAGCATATATGCGAACAGTATTTAGATAAAGGTAGGGAAGTTTTTATTGCATTTATGGATTTAGAAAAGGCATATGATAAAGTGGATAGAGGAGCAATGTGGCAGATGTTGCAAGTATATGGAATAGGTGGTAAGTTATTAAATGCTGTAAAGAGTTTTTATGAGGATAGTGAGGCTCAGGTTAGGGTGTGTAGAAGAGAGGGAGACTACTTCCCAGTAAAAGTAGGTCTTAGACAGGGATGTGTAATGTCACCATGGTTGTTTAATATATTTATAGATGGCGTTGTAAAGGAAGTAAATGCTAGGGTGTTCGGGAGAGGAGTGGGATTAAATTTTGGGGAATCAAATTCAAAATGGGAATTGACAGCTACTTTTTGCTGATGATACTGTGCTTATGGGAGATTCTAAAGAAAAATTGCAAAGATTAGTGGATGAGTTTGGGAATGTGTGTAAAGGTAGAAAGTTGAAAGTGAACATAGAAAAGAGTAAGGTGATGAGAGTGTCAAATGATTTAGATAAAGAAAAATTGGATATCAAATTGGGGAGGAGGAGTATGGAAGAAGTGAATGTTTTCAGATACTTGGGAGTTGACGTGTCGGCGGATGGATTTATGAAGGATGAGGTTAATCATAGAATTGATGAGGGAAAAATGGTGAGTGGTGCATTGAAGTATATGTGGAGTCAAAAAACGTTATCTATGGAGGCAGTTAGTTTAATATGTTTATTATGCACCCCATACCCATCCTGCGGGCGGTAGTCAAAAGATTACAGAGGTACAAAATTGGTCCAGGGACTGGACTCCAAAGTTTTGATAGCTGAGCAAGTTACAGAGGTAATGAACTCACAATTTACAAAGGTAATGAACTCACAATTTACAAAGGTAATGAACTCCAGGTAGGTGGAGGCAAAGAAGGGAATGTATGAAAGTATAGTAGTACCAACACTCTTATATGGGTGTGAAGCTTGGGTGGTAAATGCAGCAGCGAGGAGACGGTTGGAGGCAGTGGAGATGTCCTGTTTAAGGGCAATGTGTGGTGTAAATATTATGCAGAAAATTCGGAGTGTGGAAATTAGGAAAAGATGTGGAGTTAATAAAAGTATTAGTCAGAGGGCAGAAGAGGGGTTGCTGAGGTGGTTTTGTCATTTAGAGAGAATGGATCAAAGTAGAATGACATGGAAAGCATATAAATCTATAGGGGAAGGAAGGCGGGGTAGGGGTCGTCCTCGAAAGGGTTGGAGAGAGGGGGTAAAGGAGGTTTTGTGGGCAAGGGGCTTGGACTTCCAGCAAGCGTGCGTGAGCGTGTTAGATAGGAGTGAATGGAGACGAATGGTACTTGGGACCTGACGATTTGTTGGAGTGTGAGCAGGGTAATATTTAGTGAAGGGATTCAGGGAAACCGGTTATTTTCATATAGTCGGACTTGAGTCCTGGAAATGGGAAGTACAATGCCTGCACTTTAAAGGAGGGGTTTGGGATATTAGCAGTTTGGAGGGATATGTTATGTATCTTTATATGTGTATGCTTCTAAACTGTTGTATTCTGAGCACCTCTGCAAAAACAGTGATAATGTGCGAGTGTGGTGAAAGTGTTGAATGATGATGAAAGTATTTTCTTTTTGGGGATTTTCTTTCTTTTTTGGGTCACCCTGCCTCGGTGGGAGACGGCCGACTTGTTGGAAAAAAAAATACAGCTGTGCCTCTGCAGTGAACGCCCGCATCCATGTGCCGAAAATACCCACCAAAACCGGGTAGTCTTGGGCAGGTAGTTGGGACTGTCAGTTTCTTGTAGCAAGACGATGTCAACCCGATCCCGAATTACTATCTCCAGCAAGAGGTGCTGTTTGCCCCTCAGGCCCTGAATGTTCCATTGTAGGACCTTGAGGGTGTGATTTGGTACTGATATTCCATTGCTGTTGTTTCCTGAGCTGGGGACTGAGCCCTGTTCGCTCTAAGAACCTGCAAATTCATGGCATCCACTGTCTCCTCGGTCAGTAAGCACACAGGAGTGTACTGACCATCTGTCGGAATATGCTCTGTTGTTCTGTGGAGTTGATTGTGTTGCAAATAATATCTGTGAATGCCTTGATGAGTGCTATGAGATCCTTCCTGGTGGGGGCCTGTGTTGGCACCGGGTTTGAAGCAGTGGATATTACCTTGGCTGTTGTGGTCTGTAGGGTCTGGTGAGGGTTGGATTTCTTTATTGTGTGCACCATGGTCTGTTGCTGTATATCAGGTTGGGTAGCCGGCACCTGCTGGTGAGGTGCCCAGGGAGCCTGCAAAGCGGCTGTACCAGGTAAGGAGTGCCTGCGTTGTCGTGTTATGGCCGATGGGGGGCTCGTTTAGTGTGGTCTGTTGATCGCGTTCACGAGATATTCCCTCCTGTTCCTCTTTTTGTTTCTTCATTGAAGAAGAGGGGCAGGAAGCTCCTGTCCATGACACCTGGTTGTGGCTTCAAGAGTTAAGAATTCCTGGGCATTGAGTTGGGCGACCTGATGATAGGTCTCCAGTATGGCAGGGTTCTCTGCACCTATCATCTGCTGAGAATGATGATCTGTCATAGGCTGCTGCTGAGTTTTTGGCATCTTCCAGGCTCCTTGAATTCTGGCAAGCCTCTCAGGGCATTGAGGATTCCAGGCATGGTGTTTCTGCCTGCAGTTCGGGCATTGTGGAGTGGGTGGCAATGCATTTTTCAGTTTGGTGATGCATTCCTCAGTAGGGAGGTGCTGGCTGCAGATATCGCAGATTACTCTGTTCGGACAGAGTGCACCCAGGTGTCTGTAATGCTGGCACTTGAAACAAACTGGTTCTGCCGTGAAGGTCCTGACGTCGTACCTGGCACAAGAACTGAGGTCCAGCTGGGATGGTAGCAGTCCTATATGCTGTATGAGGACCTGTCGGGTTGGAGCATTGCCTGCAGCCTTTGCCTTGAGACGTTGAGCTGACACCACACTGAGGTGAGCTGCTGCTGCCTTGATGGGCATCATCAGTGGGTATCACATCACTACACCCTTGGTGATCTGCTGAGAGTCCAGTTCCTCCAAGGTGAAGGAGCAATCTGTCTCCATGACTCTCTTCAAGGTGGTGTACATTTCTTTGTTGAGAGGAGTCAGTATTGGTTCTCCACTCAAGTTGAACCATATCTTGAACTTCAGGCTGTGTCACAATTCCAGGTATGAAAGAACGCCATAGTGGGTTCTGTGGTCCCTGTAAGGCTTCACCTTGAATTTTCCAGGTCGGTCGAGCTGGTTTGCCTGATCCTTGGATGGGCGGCGCTTCTTGTTTTTATCCACAGTGATCCATCCTTCTTGGTTCTCTGGGGATGGGGTGTTATTTCCTCCCCTCTTTCCATATTCGCTGGCTCCATGGTTGGGACTGCCAGATCTGCTACAATGTAAGCTGGCTCTTCTTCTTCCTCTGATGATAGAAGTTGTCTGGCAATTTCTTCACTAGAATTGCGCCCCACATTTCCAAATCCGAGTCCTTGGTCGTGTTCATCGAGCATCGTGGCCTCTTCTTTTCGGCAGAAGCCATGTACCTATCTAGTGATTAGGTAGTGTACTCCGTGAACTGAGTTTGTGAACTGTTGTACCACGCTTCAGACATTTCTCATGCCCCTATGCCTAATGCTGGTACCGTTTCGTCACCTGCTCCAAGTACCAGGGTTCCACCTGACTCATTTGATACATCTGACCTCCACACTTCTTTAACCATGCTTCAGGCTTCTCCCTCTATGGTACAGCTATTTTTGGATCACCCTTGTTCTAAAATCCATGGACATGCCAGCTACAATAACTATTAGATTTATCCATGGTTCAATTTAGTTAATAAACACTGATTGTACACTTAATTATTATTACAAATACATTAATATAATCCTAGCCACATTTGGGCTTAGGAAATTAACTGTGGTAATTATAATCCACCACACAAATTTGTGGACTCAACACTCACTCTCTTCTGTAAAGTCACATTTAATTCACTAATCAACTGATTATATGTTTCAAAGGACCAATGGGCAATTTATGTTAAAAATAAATTACCTGCATGAATCTCATTACTGTATTCATACATAAAATTTGATTAGAAGGCAACTTAGTAGAACTTACATTTTGTTGCACCTCTGAGGTATGTGGGAATTTTGGATATTCTAGGTCAATGGAGAACATCCCATCCGACACCCACAATTCTTTAGTACAGTGGAACCTCGGCCTACGAATTTAGTCCATTCTGTGGACTTGTTCGTATCCTGATTTGGTTCGTATGCTGGGTCAATTTTCCTCATTTAAATTCATTGAAATGCAATTAATTCGTTCCAGCTGAATTCCTGCTCTCAGGAGGCATGACAAAATAACCCTAATATCAACTCTATGGCTTATTTATCTGTCACAATTCATCTAATATGACATAAACAATATAAATAAAATAGAAACCTGTTATACACTCTAGAATGAATTAAATATATCATGTGGACAGCAGAGGGAGATGTTATAAGACAAAACAGAATTTGTGAGGCTAACTGAATTAGATCTGGTGTACATACGTCATTTACATACCTTGGAGAAGAAATGCAGAGCAGCATATCCTGTCAGGAGTTCACATTTTTTTAAGAACATAAGAAAGGAGGAGCACTGCAGCAGGCCTGTTGGCCCATACTAGGCAGGTCCTTTACAATTCATCCCACTAATAAAACATTTGCCCAACCCAATTTTCAATGCTACCCATGAAATAAGCTCTGATGTGCAAGTCCCACTCAAATCCAACCCCTCTCACTCATGTATTTATCCAAAATATGTGTCTTACCTAACAACCTGTCGGTATTTTATACCATTTTAATGTTCACTAGGGATGTATTGGATACCCGCATCTGCATTCGCATCCGCGGAACATCCGCACAATTTCTTACATCCGCATCTGCATCCTTATTTTTTCTAAATGAGATGTGTACATCCGCAATCACGATTAAATAAATATCCGCATTTGCATCTGCATCCACGCCAAAGAGGGTGTGGCGGATATTATAACCTAAATTACAGAGCTTACATGTTTATTTCCCAACAGTAGGCCTGTTGTCCCATACTAGGCAGGTCCTTCACAAATCCCACCCACTAACAGAATAAGCGCTACCTAAGCAATAAACATAACATAAGAAAGGAGAAACACTGCAGCAGGCCTGTTGGCCCATACTAGGCAGGTCCTTTACAATTCATCCCACTAATAAAACATTTGCCCAACCCAATTTTCAATGCTACCCAAGAAATAAGCTATGATAACTATCCACTCATATGCAAGTCCCACTCAAATCCAACCCCTCTCATATAATAATAATCACTCATTTATCCAACCTAAATTTGAAACTACCCAAGGTTTTAGCTTTGATAACCCTACTAGGCAGACCATTCCACTCATCAACTACCCTATTACTATACCAGTACTTTCCTATATCCTTTCTAAATCTAAACTTATCTAATTTGAATCCTTAATGCGGTTTGTATTTATCCAACCTAAATTTGAAACTACCCATGTGTAAGTCCCACTGTGTGTGTGTGAAACTCACACAGTCACACTGTGGAGGTGTATGAATGGAAAACAAGAATTAATATAGGGGATATAAATAGCGTTTGATAAAGGAGACTGTAGGAGAGGCAGAAACACTGAAGAACCAGAAGACTACTGTGGAAACTTCCAACCCATTTTCAGTGCTACCTGAAGAATGTGGGTTGTCTACTGGGAACGTCACAACGAGCACTAAGGAAGCATTGGCAGACGTGAGTGAAACATCCCCAGAAACCCAAACAAAGACCATCGAGAACACGACGAATTCCACAAGTGAAGGTAAGAACATTGTTGTAGTTGGAGACAGGTTAAGTTTATGGATAGGGCGTTTTGTCTTAGGGACAGGAAAAGGAGGCAGAGGGTATGTTTTCCTGGGGCTGGGATGGGAGATATTGTTAGCTGTCTGGACGACATCATGAAAGGCAATGGGAGCAATCCTATTTGCCTCAGTGGGGAGGCAACGATGTTGGCAGACGTAGGAGTGAGGACCTGATTTGCAGGTATAGGTCAGCAATAGAAATTAGGAAGAAGGGTGGGAACCCTGTCATATGTGGTATCTTGCCAAGGAGAGGAGTTGGAAATTAATGGTTGTCCAGGGCAATTGGTGTCAATTGCTGGCTGGACAAATACTGTAAGGAAAATGTGGTAACATTCATTGACAACTGGGGCCTCTTCTATGGCAGAAATGACATGTATGCCAGGGATAGGGTACGCTTAATTAGGTCTGGGGTGGGGACACTGGCAATTGCAGTGGAGGGAGCTGTTAGGACTAAACTAGGAATAGTTACTGGTATGGGTTTTGGCGGGAAAACAGTGAAGTCCCAGTGTAGTAATATTATGAGTTGTAAGGTAACTAGTAATAAGCAGAACGAGGTAGACATTGGAAAGCCAGTAGCACTAGCTAACAAGGACAGTAATAGGTTAGTAGAAAAACAGAAATGAGCAGGAAGGTAAAGAGAAAGGAGGGTCTTTCAATGTATATTATGCTAATAGCCATAGTGCTAGGAATAAGATGGGCGAGTTGAGATTAGTTGCTAGTGCAGATAACGTTGGTGTATTTGCCATAACTGAGATGTGGTTTAATTCAAAAAGTCGGGACATGCCTGCAGAATGTCACATTCAGGGTTTTAAATTGTTCCAAGTAGATAGACGTATCAGAAAGATGGGTTGGGTGGCATTGTATGTCCGAGATCGATGTTGATAAATTAGACACATGTGCAACTCTTGGGTATCTTTATTGAGGAAACGTTTTGCCACACAGTGGCTTCATCAGTCCATACAAAGGAGAATCTTGAAGAACAGGAGCAGAATGAGGTAATCAGTCCCTCAACCTTGAGTCGATGTGGTCAGTCCATCAATCTTGAATAGAATACGGCATTCGTGTGGAGAAAGAGCTTATAAACTGTTGGCACGACCTACTTCCACACTGAACAAATGTGACACCACCTATGACTGCTGCACCTCTCCTGCCAACGGTTTATAAGCTCCTTCTCCGCACGAATGCCGTATTCTATTCAAGATTGATGGACTGACCACATCGACTCAAGGTTGAGGGACTGATTACCTCATTCTCCTCCTGTTCTTCAAGATTCTCCTGTGTATGGAATGATGAAGCCACTGTGTGGCGAAACATTTCCTCAATAAAGATACCCAAGAGTTGCACATGTGTCTAATTTATCAACATGTCAGTTCTCTGAACCATTCATCTACAAACCTGTCAGACACTGCAACTTCTTGAGATCTTAATATTTGGGAATTCTTCGCTTGCCTAATTCTTGGGCACGACCTACTTCCACATTGAACAAATGTGACACCACCTATGACTGCTGCACCTCTCCTGCCAACGGTTTATAAGCTCCTTCTCCGCACGAATGCCGTATTCTATTCAAGATTGATGGACTGACCACATCGACTCAAGGTTGAGGGACTGATTACCTCATTCTCCTCCTGTTTTTCAAGATTCTCCTTTGTATGGACTGATGAAGCCACTGTGTGGCGAAACATTTCCTCAATAAAGATACCCAAGAGTTGCACATGTGTCTAATTTATCAACATGTCGGTTCTCTGAACCATTCATCTACAAACATGTCCGAGATCGCTTGGATAGAATTTTCAGAGGGGCATGAAAAATTTATTTTAGGAGTGATATACTGTCCCCAAACTTAGATAGGGACCAGGGGAGACTACTATGGGAGGAAATTGTTAAGGTCACAAGGCACGATAATGTAGTAATTCTAGGAGACTTTAACTTTAGTCATATTGATTGAAATTTCTTGACTGGGAATTTAGAATCTAACGACTTCTTAGAAGTAGTTCAGGATTGTTTTTTGAGGCAGTTTGTGACAAAGCCTACATGGGAAAACAAGGAAACTTGTTAATTTAGAAATTGCAGAGGAACTCTGCACAAGCGATCACAAATCAATTACCTTTAGCATTGAATGGAAGTATGACAGTCGGGGGGGGGGGGGGGGGGGGGGGGGTAATTCAGTAATGGTCCCAGATTTTCACTTAGCAGATTACAAGGGGCTTAGAGAACACTTATCTGTGGACTGGGGGCTCTATAGCCCTTGTGGCTTAGCGCTTCTTTTTGATTATAATAATAATGTGGACTGGGGTAACGAAGAGAGCTATCAGTATGACAGCTTTCTTAACACTAATACATGCTGCCCAAAGAACATTTATCCCACATAAGGAAATTAGATAGAATAGAAATGACCCAAAATGGATGAATAATAGTCTCAAATATCTTTTAGGGCAGAAGAAAGGAATTTTTAGACGTATCAAAAGAGGTGAGGGTCGTCTCATAAATCAGTACATTGACATTAAGAGGGACTTTAAAAAGGGGATAAGAAAAGCTAAACGGGAATACGAAATTAAAGTTGCTAGGGATTCGAAAACTAACTCGAAGTTAATTCCAGATGTATAGAACAAAAGTTAGGGATAAGATAGGTCCTGCTAAAAACAATTTGGGGCATCTTACTGGCAAAGAGAATGAAATGTGCTAGATTTTAAATAATTATTTTCTCTCGGTTTTTATGCAGGAAGACACTAACAATATCCCAGTAATTAATTTTTATAGTGGACCTAAAGAAGATAAATTATGTAACTTCACAGTCACTAGTGAAATGGGTATGAAACAAATAGACCGTCTGAAACAAAATAAATCACCGGGTCCTGATGAGCTTTTTCCAAGGGTTCTTAAGGAATGCAAAATGGAACTTTGTGAACCATTAACTAATATTTTTAGTTTATCTCTTCAAGCAGGTGTAGTGTCTGATATGTGGAAGTTGGCTAATGTAATTCCTATTTTTAAAGCAGGGGACAAGTCATTATCTTCAAATTACCGCCCAATAAGCCTAAGCTCAATTGTAGGCAAATGACTAGAGTCAACCATACCCCCGGCCGGGATTGAACCCGCGGTCAAGAGTCTCAAAACTCCAGCCCGTCGCGTTAGCCACTAGACCAGCTAGCCACAATAAGATTCATCCAACTAGATTCATCCAACTTGACCGCGGGTTCAATCCCGGCCGGGGGTATGGTTTATTTGCAATCGTGTCATTACGATTTCTTAAGTCTCGACTAGAGTCAGTTATAGCTGAGATTATGAGAAGCTGTCTGGATAAGCATAATCTGATTAATAATACTCAGCATGGATTCACGAGAGGCCGTTCTTGTCTCACTAATTTACTAACGTTCCTCAGTAAAGCTTTTGAGGCTTTTGACCAAGACAAAGAATTTGATATTGTTTATTTAGATTTTAGTAAGGCTTTTGATAGAGTACTGCACCAAAGACTGTTAAAGAAAGTGGCAGCTCATGGCATGTCCATAAATGGGGTAAAATCCGAGTGGGGATCCATAGCAAGTGGTGTTCCACAGGGATCAGTCTTAGGCCCGTTGTTGTTTATAATATATATCAATGACCTTGATGAGGGAATTAGTAGTGATATGAGCAAATTCGCTGATGACACAAAGATAGGTAGGATAATTGATTCAAACATAGATGTCAGGGAACTTCAGGAGGATATAGACAAATAGACAAACTCAATTCCTGGTCAGAAAACTGGCAGATGCAGTTCAATGTAGATAAATGCAAGGTTCTGAAGCTCTGGAGTGTCCAAAACCCTAGTATTTATCAGTTAAATAACGTAGAACTTACCCATACAGATTGTGAAAAAAGATTTAGGGGTTATGGTAAGCAGCAACCTTAAACCAAGACAGCAGTGCCTAAGCATACATAACAAAGCAAACAGATTACTGGGATTTATATCTAGAAGTGTAAGCAACATAAGTCCAGCAGTTCTTTTACAGCTTTATACATCATTAATAAGGCTTCACCTAGATTACGCAGCTCAGTTCTGGTCTCCATATTACAGAATGATATAAATTCGCTAGAAAATATCCAGCATAGAATGACCAAATTAATACAAAACATTAGAAATCTTCCGTATGAAGAATGATTGAAGACTCTTAAACTACATTCACCTGTAAGACGAAGAATGAGGGGAGACATGATCGAAGTGTATAAGTGGAAGATGGGTATTAACAAGGGGATATAAATAAGGTTTTGAGGATATCACTTCAAGAAAGAACCCACAATAATGGATTCAAGTTGGATAAGTTTAGATTTCGAAAGGATATAGGAAAGTATTGGTTTGGAAATAAGGTAGTTGATGAGTGGAACAGTCTGCCTAGTAGGGTTATTGAAGCTAAAACGTTGGGTAGTTTCAAATTTAGGTTAGATAAATACATGAGTGAGAGGGGTTGGATTTGAGCGAGACTTGTGTAATGAGTAAATAAAATCATCAAAACTTATTTCTTGGGTAGCATTGAAAATTGGGTTGGGCAAATATTTTGTTAGTGGGAAGGATTGTGAAGGACCTGCCTAGTATGGGCCAACAGGCCTGCTGCAGTGTTCCTCCTTATGTTCTTACGTTCCTATTATCCGCCTCAGTGCTGAAGGCAATGATGTAGACAAGCGTAGAAGTGAGGATTTAGAAGGTTCAGCACAGCAATAGACATAATTAGGAAGAAGGGGGGGGGGGCACCCTGTTATATGTGGCATTTTGCCAAGAAGGGGTGTTGGAAATGAATGGTTGTCCAGAGCAATTGGTAATAATTGTTGGCTGGATAAACACTGTAAGGATGATGCAGTACCATTCATTGACAACTGGGACCACTTCTATGGCCGAAATGACATGTATGCCAGGGATGGGGTTCACACCAGGGCAGGTGTGGGTTTTCTTGCTAGCTCAGTTGAGGGGGTTGTTAGGACTTTAAACTAGGATTAGTTAGAGGTATGGGTTTAGAAATGATAAATAATGAGTATGGATATATTGACTTATGCTCTGATGTTAAGAATCTTAGTAAGTGTCATGGAGTAACTCTGGGTAATGATAATTTCAGAAATTGTTTAAAAACAAAGATGAATAGGAAAAATGTGCAGAAGAAAAAAACATATGATGGTATTTTATGCTAACAGTCAAAGTGCAAGAAATAAGATTAATGAACTACGTTTGGTAGCATGTGCTGGGAACTTTGATGTCATTGCATTAACCGAAACATGGTATGATATAAAGAGTCGGGATATGATTGCTGAGTGTAATATTTAAAAGTTTAAGTTGTTCCATGTGGATAGATGTAATGGGAAGGGGGCAGGAGTTGCATTATATGTTCGAGAAAATATTAACTGTTGCATAAAAACAGGTATAAAAATAGATGGAACAGTAACAGAATCTGTTTGGTTAGAGTTTGTAGAAGGTCAAGAAAAACTAATTCTAGGTGTAATATACCGACCTCCAGGCTTGGATCACGATAGAGGGAGACTTCTTTGGGACGAAATTGTTAGGGCTTCTAGGCACAATAACATAGTGATTGTAGGGGATTTTAACTTGAGTCAAATTGACTGGAATTCTTTGACCGATAATCTAGAGTCCAATGACTTTATGGAAACAGTTTAGGACTGTTTTCTGAAGCAGTGTGTAACAGAGCCTACCAGGGGTAATAATTTGCGTGCCCTAGTCTTGTCAAATAAGGAATCATTCGTAAATAATCTGGAGATCACTGAAGAGCTTGGCGCAGGTGATCACAAATCCATCAGTTTTAGCATTAACTGGGAATACAAGAATAATGATAATACGGTAAAAAAAAAAATCCCTGATTTTCGTTCTGCCGATTACAATGGACTTAGGGAACGCCTGTCTAATCTCGATTGGGGTTATCTAGCTAATGATTTTATTGATGATCATACTTATGATTACGAAGGGATCTGCATTTATGAATTTTTTCTTAATAATGTACACCGTGCTCAGAGTATATACATCCCCCAGAGAGAAATTAGGTGTAATAATAACGATCCCAAATGGGTTAACAGGAGGCTTAAGCATCTATTAGGGAAGAAAAGGGGGATTTATAGGCGCATCAGAAGGGGAGAAGTTAACCTTACTGACCAATATGTTCAGCTTAAAAGAGAAGTGAAAAGGGGGATTAGAAAGGCTAAACGTGACTATGAAATTAGAGTTGTTAATGAATCAAAGACCAATCCAAAGGGTTTCTTTCAAGTGTATAGGACGAAAGTGAAGGAAAAAGTAGGACCTCTGAAAATTGGGAATGGACAGCTGACGGATAACGTACTGGAAATGTGTTTCATATTTAATGACTATTTTTTGTCAGTTTTTACACAGGAAGACATAAATGAGATTCCAAAAATTAACAATTATTCAGTTCCTGATGAATTCAAATTGACTAATATTACTGTCACGAGGGACATGGTTATCAAACAGATAGACAAACTGAAGCAAAATAAGTCCCCAGGGCCCGACGAGTTGTTTTCCAGGGTACTAAGGGAATGGTAGTTACCTGGCTAAGATACGTTGATGATATATTGGTTTTCTATCCAAGGCGTCTCAATATCCAGGCCCTTCTCAACAAGATCAATGCAGTTGAACCATCAATAAAGTTTACACTTGAACTCGAAAATGATGGCAAACTTCCTTTCCTCGACGTTCTACTGTGCAGATCTCCCGACAGTGACAAACTTCTCTTCAAAGTGTATAGAAAACCTACCAACAAGGACGATCTTATACACTTTTATTCACACCAAGATACCCGCACTAAGAGAGGAGTCCTCATTGGCTTCTTCTTGAGAGCTCTTCGCATCTCCAGCCCTTGTTTTCTAGAAGAAGAATGCACTTACATAACACAAGCCTTTACACGTCTTCAGTTCCCATCTTTCTTCATCCGAGATTGCAGACTCAAGGCACAAGCTATCCTCAACAAACCGCCCATGGAACAGCCCCCTAAACAGTTCATAGTACTCCCATGTGGCGATGTTGCCACGAATACTCGCCGGGCACTTGCTATGAGTAACATCAACGTTTCCACCATAAACACATCCTCTATCAAAGACCTCACTACTAAACGCAGCCCCACACCTCTAACTTCTACAGCAGGCGTCTACACGATCCCTTGTGGGTTCTGTCCCAAGAAATATGTAGGCGAGACAGGCAGAGATCTTGCAGTCCGCCTGAATGAGCATCGAAATGCCTCTAACAGAGACGATGTAAGGTACGCCTGTGTCCTCCACAGAGACTCAACGGGGCATTTGATGAACTGGAACGAGGCACAACTCGTTCTCACCGAACCAGACCTCAGACGCCGACGGTGCCTAGAAGCCTCACTAATCACCGTCACCGACACTATAGAACGCAACACTGGAAACTACAAAATTTCAAAAACATTGGCATACATGATACTTAAGCAGCACCAACCCAACAACACAGGAGTCACATGATTTCATCGTCTACTGGTCCTCATCATAGACAGAGGTTGTTTTGATAAGGACCTGCCTCGCATGGGCCAGTAGGCCTTCTACAGTGTTCCTCCATTCTTATGTTCTTATGACATTCCTCAGGTCACGTGCGTCACATCTCACTCTCCGCCTATATATATAATGTCTTTCTACCTCTGTATGTTAGAAGTGATCAAGGTCCCAGGACCGAAACGTTTTCTAATAAATATGTTATAGTGTTTGCTTACGTGTCTTTCTAAACCAACTAAGGGAATGTTTGACGTGCTGTTGGAGTGTGAGCAAAGTAACATTTATGAAGGGATTCAGGGAAACCGGCAGGCCGGACTTGAGTCCTGCAGATGGGAAGTACAGTGTCTGCACTCTGAAGGAGGGGTGTTAATGTTGCAGTTTAAAAACTGTACTGTAAAGCACCCTTCTGGCAAGACAGTGATGGAGTGAATGAAGGTGAAAGTTTTTCTTTTTCGGGCCACCCTGCCTTGGTGGGAATCGGACAGTGTGCTAATAAAAGTAAAATAAGGGAATGCAAGATGGAACTTAGTTAGCCATTAAGGAGTGTGTTTAATGCGTCCATCATTACTGGTGTTGTGCCAGAGTTGTGGAAGCTGGCTAATGTGGTTCCTATATTGGGTTATTGAGGCTGGGACTTTGGGTAGTTTCAAATTTAGGTTGGATAAGTACATGAGTGGGAGGGGTTGGATTTGAGAGGGACTTGCACATCGGAGCTTGTTTCTTGGGTGGCATTGAAAATTGGGTTGGTCAAATGTTGTTAGTGGGATGAATTGTAAAGGACCTGCCTAGTATGGGCCAACAGGCCTGCTGCAGTGTTCCTCCTTTCTTATGTTCTTATGTTCTTAAATCAGGGGATAAGTTCGTTCCTTCAAATTACCTTCAAACTCCTCCTCTCCTTACACCCTTCTGCTTTGTATTGCACTGATGAAGCCATAACACGAAAATGCAGGCACTCCTTACCCGGCACAGCTGCTTTGCAGGCTTCCCTGGCACCTCACCAGCTGATGCTGGCTCCCCAACCTGGTATGCAGCAACAGACCATGGTGCACACAATAAAGAAATCCAACCCTCAGCAGTCCCTATGAACCACAACAGCCCAGGTAATATCCACTGCTTCAAACCCATTGCCAACGTAGGCCCTCACCAGGAGGGATCTTGTAGCACTCATCAAGGCTTTCACGGATATTATTTGCAATACAATCAACTCCACGGAACAACAGAACATATTCCGGCAGATGGTCAGTACGCTCCTGAGAGTGTGCTTACTGACCAAGGAGGAGGTGGTGGACGCCATGAATTTGCAGGTTCTCAGAGTGGGCAGGGTTCGGTCCCCAGCTCAGGAAACAACAGGGATGGAATAACTTCGATACCAAATCACACCCTCAAGGTCCTACAATGGAACATTCAGGGCCTGAGGGGCAAACAGTACCTCTTGCTGGAGGCAGTAATTCGGGATCGGGTTGACATCGTCTTGCTACAAGAAATTCTGACTGTCCCAGTATGTGTGTCCTTGCACACATACCTGTGGCACCTATTACCATGTATTACATCTACAAGAACCCAAGACACACCCTCGACATTGCAGAGCTCCTTGTGCTAGCATGCACTGAGCGTATTATTGTGGGTGGAGATTTCAACGCACATCACCCAATGCTGCTCTCTCACTCAGCAACCAATGCTTCTGGCAGACACATAGCAATGCTCCTAAACGATATTCCAGAGGTAAAGTTGCTAAACAATGGAGACCCCATACACCTGTTGGGTGGCTGCCTCGACCTTACATTTGGGACAAGACAACTCACAGCAGGAGCCACATGGGAAACATCCTCACCTTGTCAGTGACCACTTTGCAGTGATCACCACCTTCAACATCAACAGGCCTCCCACAGTTGTGCTGCCTCCTAGATGGAACATAAAGAGGGCCCATTGGAAGGTATTCCAGGATTATCTTCATGACTGGTGGTCCACATACACTCTGTCTGAAGACTGTGATACAGCTGAACAAGAGCTAATCACTGTTCTCATCCAGGCAGCAGAGTGCACAGTTCCAAAGAAGTCCGCAGGACGCATTCACAAGAGACTGGTGGTTCTACAACGACGAGGTGCAGAAGCAGAACCAACGCATCAACTCTTTTAGGAAGCTATACAGGCGTAACCCTACGGCAGAGAACAGGAATACCCTGACAGCCATTGTGCAGCATGCTCACAGAGTCTCAGAGTAAAAACTGAGAAGTGGCTGGAGTGGTGCTCAGCATTCGGGCATCACACCACCTTATGTGAGATATGGGGCAAGCTCAACATAGCAACTGGCAAGAGCAAGCTAAGGCCACCAGCACACCCAAACCCATCCCAGGAAGCTGAAAAACTAGTGGAGCTTTACACTTCCAGGTGAGCCTCCACTCAGCTCCCACAGGACATCCAGAATATACAGACGGATCTTCTGCCACAGCGCCAGCTAACGATACAAGCTGCATATGAATCGGAAGATGTGACTGATGAATGCCTCACGGACTTGGAACTCTGACGTGCCATTAAGAACACAGGTGACACTGCCCCGGGCATCGATGGTGTTACCTACTCCATGATTGCACGGGCTGGGCAGAGTGGATGGGTGGCCATACTAGACGTCATAAGCAAGTATTGGAGGACTGGGACACTCCCAGCAGCTTGGAAGAAGGCTACCATTGTACCAATTCCAAAGCCCAAGGACCCAGGCAGTATGAGATCCATATCGCTGATCAGCTGTTTAGCCAAGACTCCTGAGAGAATGGTGTTAAACCGCCTCCTATGGGAACTTGAACCCCTCATCTTCACATATTTGGCTTCACCAAAGGAGTGGGTACAGCAGAGTGCATAACCACTCTACTAAACCAGATTGCTGATAGTAACAAAAAACCTAGTATCGTTGTCTACCTCGACCTTGAGAAGGTATTTGAGCTAGCCAGTCCCACAGCAATTCTAGCAATACTAGCTCGGAAGGGGATCAAAGGACGCCTCCTGGCCTGGATAGGGTCCTACCTCAGGGACAGGCAGGCCTGTGTCAGCTTTCAGGGACACTACTCTTCCTTTAAAACCCTGGAAAACGGCACACCACAAGGAGGTGTGCTCAGTCCTACCCTGTTTAACGTCCTTATGCAGGAACTTGAGCCTTCCCTTTCATAGTGGTACACAGCTACTCAGCTATGCTGATGATCTTGCCCTTGTAGTGAATGGGAAAGGCAATTTGGAGTGAGAGGCCCAGAAAGCTTTGGACCTATTTACGCAGTCTTGCAGGGAATTAGGCCTCAAGATCTCGGCCGAGAAATCTCTTGCAATGATGTTCAAGGGACCAGATCTTGTGAATAGATTATGTATTCAGGATATAGAACTTGAGTGGACAGGCTCCTACCTATATTTGGGTATCTACATTGATAAAAAGCTGACCTTTCAGAAACAAGCCGAGTATGTCAGATGGAGGATATTGTTAGCTGGCTTGACAACATCATGAATGGTAATGGAATCAATCCTATTATCTGCCTCAGTGCTGGAGGCATTGATGTAGGCAAGCGTAGAAGTGAGGATGTAGTTAGAAGGTTCAGCACAGCAATAGACAATTAGGAAGAAGGGGGGGCGCCCTGTTATGTGTGGCATTTTGCCAAGAAGGGGTGTTGGAAATGAATGGTTGTCCTGAGCAATTGGTATTAATTGTTGGCTGGATAAACACTGTAAGGATAATGCAGTACCATTCATTGACAACTGGGACAACTTCTATGGCCGAAATGACATGTATGCCAGGGATGGGGTTCACTTATCCAGGGCAGGTGTGGGTTTTCTTGCTAGCTCAGTTGAGGGGGTTGTTAGGACTTTAAACTAGGATTAGTTAGAGGTATGGGTTTAGAAATGAAAAATAATGAGTATGGATATATAGACTTATGTTCTGATATTAAGAATCTTAATAGAAACTGTCATTGAGCAACTTTGGGTAATGATAATTTCAGAAATTGTGTAAAAACAAAGATGAATAGGAAAAATATGCAGAAGAAAAAACATTTGATGGTAAGAGTGCAAGTGCAAGAAATAAGATTAATGAACTACGTTTGGTAGCATGTGCTGGGAACTTTGATGTCATTGCATTAACTGAAACGTGGTATGATTTAAAGAGTCGGGATATGATTGCTGAGTGTAGTATTCAAGGGTTTAAGTTGTTCCATGTGGATAGATGTAATGGGAAGGGGGCAGGAGTTGCAGTATATGTTCGAGAAAATATTAATTGTTGCATAAAAAACAGGTATAAAAATAAATGGAACAGTAACAGAATCTGTTTGGTTAGAGTTTGTAGAAGGTCAAGAAAAACTAATTCTAGGTGTAATATACCGACCTCCAGGCTTGGATCACGATAGAGGGAGACTTCTTTGGGACGAAATTGTTAGGGCTTCTAGACACAATAACGTAGTGAGTTTTAGATTAATATCTTTATTATGCACCCCACACCCATCCTGTGGGCGGTAGTCAAAAGATTACAAAGGTACATAATGGGTCCAGGGACTGGACCCCAAAGTTATGATAGCTGAACTAGTTACGAAGGTAATGAACTCCAGGTAGATCTGGTCACAATCATGGCAAGTTACAGAGGTAATGAATCAGCCTCACTCCTATACATGGTTACAATCATGAACAAATTACAAAGTAATGAACCACTGATACGTCCACACCTGGTCACAATTGTAATGAGTTATAAATACAAATATTAAGTGAGTCATACACCCACACTAGCGCGCGCGCACACACATACACACACAAGGGCGCACGCACAGACACATGCACATGAGCGTACTAATATATGCATACACACAAGCACGCACACCCACCCACACACACACACACACACACACACACACACACACACACACACACACACACACACACACACACACACACACACACACACACACACACACATGGTAATGCTTTATTTACAGCTAGCAAAGTCAGGGTATTTCTCCAGAATGGTCTGTAATATACCACTGTGGATAAAATACTTTGCCATTTCTTGAACATTTCTGAGTGAGTTGTCTCTAAATTCATCAATTTTATCACACTCCAGTAGTGATAGTAGGGGATTTTAACTTTAATCAAATTGACTGGAATTCTTTGACTGGTAATCTGGAGTCCAGTGACTTTATGGAAACAGTTCAGGACTGTTTTCTGAAGCAGTGTGTAACAGAGCCTACCAGGAGTAATAATCTGCTAGACCTAGTCTTGTCAAATAAGGAAACACTCGTAAATATTCTGGAGATCACTGAAGAGCTTGGCCCGAGTGATCACAAATTCATCACTTTTAGCATTAACTGGTAATACAAGAATAATGATAATACGGTAAAAATCCCTGATTTTCGTTCTGCCGATTATAATGGACTTAGGGAACACCTGTCAAATCTCGATTGGGGTTATCTAGCTAATGATTTTATTGGCAATGATCATACTTATGATTACGAAGGGATCTGAATTTATGATTTTTTCTTAATAATGTACACCGTGCTCAGAGTATATACATTCCCCAGAGAGAAATTGGGTTAACAGGAGGCTTAAACATCTATTAGGGAAGAAAAGGGGGATTTATAGGCGCATCAGAAGAGGAGAGGTTAACCGTTCTGACCAATATGTTCAGCTTAAAAGAGAAGTAAAAAAGGGGATTAGAAAGGCTAAAGGTGACTATGAAATTAGAGTTGCTAATGAATCAAAGACCAATCCAAAGGGTTTCTTTCAAGTGTATAGGACGAAGGTGAAGGAAAAAGTAGGACCACTGAAAATTGGGAATGGACAGCTGACAGATAACGTACTGGAAATGTGTTCCATATTTATTGACTATTTTTTGTCAGTTTTTACACAGGAAGACATAAATGAGGTTCCAAAAATTAACAATTATTCAGTTCCCAATGAATTCAAATTAACTAATATTTCTGTCACGAGGGACATGGTTATCAAACAGATAGGGAAACAAACAAAATAAGTCCCCGGGACCCGATGAATTGTTTTCCAGGGTACTTAAGGAATGCAAGATGGAACTTAGTCAGCCATTAACGAGTGTGTTTAATGCGTCCATCATTACCGGTATTGTACCAGAGTTGTGGAAGCTGGCTAATGTGGTTCCTATATTCAAATCAGGGGATAAGTCCGTTCCTTCAAATTACCGTCCAATATGCCTGACATCTATAGTGGGCAAGTTACTAGAATCAATTATAGCTGACATTATTAGATTGGAGGGAGAGAGTATGGAGGAGGTGAACGTATTCAGATATTTGGGAGTGGACGTGTCAGCGGATGGGTCTATGAAAGATGAGGTGAATCATAGAATTGATGAGGGAAAAAGAGTGAGTGGTGCACTTAGGAGTCTGTGGAGACAAAGAACTTTGTCCTTGGAGGCAAAGAGGGGAATGTATGAGAGTATAGTTTTACCAACGCTCTTATATGTACCACAAAGGCGTACAGCGGCAGCGGCAGCAGCGACTTCCAAGCTCCGTATTTTTCTCCAACTACCAGAGCTACAAATGCTCCTATGATGACCTAGTTACAAGCAAAACTGCACTACCCAACGTAGCACCCAGAATGACAAAAGATTACCAACAGTGAAACCTACAAATCGAAAAAAAGAGAGATCAAAGGAAGACTGCACACAAACCGAAAGCAACACCCCGCTGCCAGCCGAACAACGTAACCCTAAGCTTTGTATACTACAACTTCTTCTTAACAACAACAATTCCTGTAGTATTATGAGGCGCAATCTAAGAGGAAACAACACCAAGGCCAGCAAGAAAACACCGAAAAATCAACTATTCAACAAGTGTAGCCAGGAGGACGCCGGCCCAGCAACCACCCCACTCACCACCACTCAAGGCGACACCACAACAATAACAACAAACATGGCTGCCACCAGCCCATCCTCCCCTCTCTTCCCCGGATTCAACCTACCTAGTAGTCTCTCAGGTATGACCAACGATCCAGATACCCTAAAGTCATGCATCTCCAACTTAGTTATTGAAAATATGAATCTTCGAGAGACGCTAACAAAACAAGACACCAGGATGACACAACTCGAGAACAAAATCCTCAGTCTTGAACAAAAGTTATCAACACCTGGAATGACTAACTGTGACAAGACCATCCAAACAGTCATAGATAGCCATACCCAACAAATAATATCTCTTAATACAAAGGTTGAAGAAGCAGTAAAACAATGGAAGATCAACTTAGATAACCAGTTCAGTGACTACTTTGCTCTCCAAGAAGATAAAACTGAGCAAGAAAAACTATCGGACGCAGTAATAGTTAACAGTCCACTTTTTCCCAGTGATATGAACCAAACAAACAGTAAAGAAATTACTCTGCAGATCATAAAGGACCAAACAAGTGTTATTGTACCAGAGTCTGAAATAAAAGAAGCCAGATTACTAGGATCCCATGGTAGAAAAAGTGTTATGCTTAGATTCAACTCACATGATAGGAAAAAAGACTTAATTATTGCATCTATTAAAGTAAAGAAAGAGGTATACATAAACGAGTGTCTTACCAAAAAACGTCAGAACCTCCTGTATAGAGTCAGAAAACTTAAGCGGGAGAATAATGACACAATACACCAATGCTTCACACGGGATGGGAAAATTCTAGTTAGGAAAACAAATGTAGGTCAACTGTACACAATCACGAACGAGAATGATCTATCACGATTTCTCAGGGATACTAATCTTACAGAGAATAACTAAACAATGTCCAACTTAAAAGTCTACGTAGTGTAGTGTATGTTTTGCTCCATTATTGTTCAAATTTCATTGTACAATCTCTTAGTATTTAAATAATCAACTACCTCATTTTGTGATTTTACTAGTAAGCATAAATCACCTTATGTGATTTTCTTATTTACTATTGTTCGCTTGAACATTAGCTGAATTGATACTTTCTCTGTCCATATTACTACCTCATATTTTTTTTAAATACTACAATTGATATTACTTACTAAAATTAATAAATATCATTTTTACTAAAATTTCAATTTACTCTTAACATTTTTGACATTTAATAACCATTACTTGACTAATTACCTTTACCTGTTTTAATACCACATTTACTATCCTAGATTACTCTTAATTACCTTGTACTGCCATATAACCTCAAGTATAACTACCAGTGCAATATTGAATGAAATAAACACTACTATTTCACTTTTTGTAATCATTATTACTTACTAAAATTTTATTAAACACCATATTTACTACCAGTCAATTTTACTTTTGTACATTAAACATTATTTTATACTTCCCATAACATTTTGTTGCCAAATTTTCAAGTTTTTATATTCAACCCCAACCTTGTATTATCCTTTGTACCTGTGTACCTGGGTACCTGTCTACCATCTTACTATCATATTATAACCAAGACATTACCATTGTGATTTTTTACTATTATTCTTTTGTACTTTAATTGTGAATTTTATTTTGTCAATTTAAATCTATAGTTATAACCTTGATCTTGTCAACAACCCATACCAGACTCTAGTGCAATTGCAAGTACCATTTCAAATTGTATTTTTATATTATAAGTTTATATTATAATTCCTACCATCTGTCCATTTAACTTTGCTTACCATTACTTAATTTTAGTCCCTTTTATATTTTCTCCTTTATTTTAGCTTTATATAACTATCCTAGTTTATATATCCACAACTGTTAAAATAATCAAGGTGCTATTCTCAGGTGCTAAAGTAGAATAAGCTCACAATCTTGCCATTATATTCCAAAGCTCATTTATTCACAACCTATATTAGTCCCTTTTTATTATAATTTTAAACTATAATTATAACTTTAAAAAATTACCTTTATAGTACTACCTACTATCATATTCCCAAGCACTATTATATGATCATCACTTTATTTGTATTAGTCCCTTAGCTCATTATTTTACATTTGTTAAATAATTCAGGTGCTATTTTTTAGCTTAAGACTATTTACTTTGTTTTATACTTAATTCTAACTATAGATTCACTACAAATCTTATGATTACAAGCATTGATCCTGATACCAACCTCTTATTTAATGACTTAAATGAATCAAACAGTTACTGTAATTACTACACTGCAGAACAATCAAAGGCACTTCTCAGTGCCAACAACAACATAACTATCTTTAACTACAATATCAGATCATTAAGCAAGCATTACGATGACCTCATAGCATTACTAAATTCCTTACATGCCAATATGTCCATCATTACACTAACTGAAACCTGGCTAAAGCCTGATAGTACAGATGTCTATGCCATTCCTGGTTACACAGCCATACACAACTGTAGGCCAGACCAACAAGGGGGTGGCACAGCCATATACTACTCAGACCAACTAGAATGTATCACTAATACTTGCACAAGGGATGAACATGGGGAATATATAATAGCTAAATTCAAATCCAAATACCTACAAAAACCTCTCACATTGATAAACATCTACAGAGTTCCACAGTCAAACATTAGCCAATTTAGTCAAAATCTAGGAAGTATGATAACTGATGCACGCATGAACAAAGATCACTTACTACTCTCAGGTGACTTCAATATAAATCTCCTGCAAGACCAGGACCCACACGTTACTGAATTCACAAACACCATGAGTAACTGTATGTTACTACCAACAGTAACAAAACCTACAAGAGTTACAGAGACTAGTGTTTCCCTACTTGACCACATCTGGACCAACACCATATCCCCTTTAAAATCAGGCATAATTACAGATAATACCACAGACCACTACCCTACTTTCCTCATAACAACTCTTGGTAAACTACCCCAAGACACTACTAAAGTCACCTTCAGACTTCACAATGAGGCAGCCATTAATAACTTCGCAACAGCATTAGCAAACATTGATTGGCACACTGAGCTAGAAATCTATACAGATATTGACGAATGTATTAATAATTTTCTAAAAAAGACCCAATACCTCTATAACAAGCACTGCCCTAAAAAAACTAAACAGATGACAGCAAAGAGACTGAACAGTCCCTGGCTAACACCCAGCATTCTCAAATCCATAAATACAAAACACCAATATGAAAAACAGTACAGAATGGGTCACATAACCAGAGACCAAACAAAACGTTACTCGTCAATCCTAACCAGCCTGATAAGAAGGGCAAAAAAATTGTATTATGAGAACAGATTATCCAACTTACGAGGTGATATAAAAAAGACCTGGAAAACACTATCTGAAATTCTGGGAACAAAAAAGATATCACGAAATAGCGAAATAAAATTAGCAAAATCAGATGAACCCCAACTCCCACCAACAGAAACAGCAAACAGACTCAATGATTTCTTCTCCACTATAGGACAAAACCTTGCCCATAAAATCCCAAGCTCAGATACCCCACCAAATAACTACCTCACCGGCAACTACCCGAACACACTGTTCCTAGCTCCGACTAACCCATACGAAGTCTCCCTTATTATCAATGCACTAAAAAACAAGGCAGGAGATTTAAGTACCTTACCACCCTTTATATATAAAAAAGTGTCACAAGTGCTATCTCCAATCATTGCAACACTCTTTAACAAATCCATTGAATCCTCCACCTTCCCTACAGTACTCAAAATAGCAAGGGTCACCCCGATCCACAAAGGAGGAGACCAAACAGAGTTGAATAACTATAGGCCAATATCCAACTTACACCCTCTCTCAAAAATCTTTGAAAAACTAATTCATAAACGAATCTACTCCTACCTTATCTCCCAGAACATACTCAACCCCTGCCAATTTGGATTCAGGCCTAATAAAAATACTAATGATGCTATTATACACATGCTAGAACATATATACACTGCAATAGAGAAAAAAGAAGTCCCACTGGGGATCTTCATTGACTTACGTAAAGCTTTTGATACAGTTGACCATGACTTGCTCCACGTAAAATTGTCACACTATGGTATAAGAGGGCACTCCCTCAATTACCTCAAGTCATACCTCAGCAACAGAAGCCAATATGTGTACGCAAATGGGGCAAACTCTTCTGCGCAACCAATTACAGTTGGTGTCCCACAGGGAAGTGTCCTTGGCCCTCTTCTCTTTCTCCTATACATAAATGACCTTCCAAATGCTTCGCAATTACTCAAACCCACACTATTTGCAGATGACACTACATACGTCTTCTCTCACCCGAGCCCAGTCACACTAGCCAATACTGTAAATACCGAATTACAGAAAATATCTACCTGGATGAGGACTAACAAACTTACACTAAACATTGACAAAACCTACTTCATTCAGTTTGGTAACAGAGCTACAGATGTCCCTCTTAACATAATGATAAACGGATCACCTATCACAAAGCTAACAGAGGGAAAATTCTTAGGAATCCACCTTGATAATAGACTCAAATTTCATACACATATACAACAAATTTCTAAGAAAATTTCCAAGACTGTAGGCATACTATCGAAGATACGGTACTATGTTCCACAGTCAGCCCTCCTGGCCCTATATCACTCTCTTATTTACCCCTATCTCACCTATGGAATTTGTGCATGGGGCTCAACAACAGTTAACCATCTCAGACCACTAATTACCCAACAAAAGGCTGCAGTTAGAATGATAACAAATTCTCACTACAGGCAGCACACTCCACCAATATTCAATACACTAAACCTACTCACCATACAAAACATCCATACTTATTACTGCACCTATTACATACATAGAACACTTAACTCTGATATTAACCCTCCCCTCAAACATCTCCTTGCCAACCTCAACAGAACACATGACCATAACACAAGGCACAGATCACTCTTTGATGTTCCTCGTGTTCATCTCACACTATGCAAAAACTCAATGCACATAAAAGGCCCTAAAATCTGGAATTCATTACCTGTAAATATAAAAGAAACACTACCTGTTTATAAATTCAAGTCTCTACTCAAAGATCACTTACTCACCCAAAACCAAATAAATACTGAATAACTGAACCTTATAAATTGTATATCTTAAATGTTTCTCACAATTATATCACATAAATGTTAAACCTAAAACCCAATCTAACTTTATTATTTTTTAAATACACTACCTAACAGAATCCTTCATATGACCTGTCTTTGTAATACTCACTTGTGCTTTATAGTAATCTGTTTACATTAATGTTTTATCACTGACTTCATCATTGCTTAATTAATCTTAAGTTAATTTTAAGCCAGCCCGTAATGCTATGCATAGTATAAGTGGCTTTGGCATACTGCTCTTATCTGTATTTTTTTGTACCTCTGTATGTGTGCACAAATTTATAATAAATAAATAAATAAATAAATAAATAAATATGAAGGATGAGGTGAGTCATAAAATTGATGAGGGGGAAAAAGGTGAGTGGTGCACTTAGGAGTCAGTGGAGACAAAAACTTTGTCCGTGGAAGCAAAGAGGGGAATGAATGAGAGTATAGTTATACCAACACTTATATGGGTGTGAAGCATGGATGATGAATGTTGCAATGATGAGAAGGCTGGAGGCAGTGGAGATGTCATGTCTGAGGGCAATGTGTGGTGTGAATGTAATGCAGAGAATTCATAGTTTGGAAATTAGGAGGAGCTGCGGGATTACCAAAACTATTGTCCAGAGAGCTGAGGAGGGGTTGTTGAGGTGGTTCGGACATGTAGAGAGAATGAGAGAATGGATCAAAACAGAATGACTTTGAGAGTGTATCAGTTTGTAGTGGAAGGAAGGCGGGGCAGGGGTAGGTCTAGGAAAGGGTTGGAGGGAGGGGGTAAGGGAGGTTTTGTGTGCGAGGGGCTTGGACTTCCAGCAAGAATGCGTGAACTTGTTTGATAGGAGTGAATGGAGATGAATGGTTTTTAATACTTGACGTGCTGTTGGAGTGTGAGCAAAGTAACATTTACAAAAGGGATTCAAGAAACTGGCAGGCCGGACTAGAGTCCTGGAGATGGGAAGTACAGTGCACTCTGAAGGAGGGGTGTTAATGTTGCAGTTTTATAGCTGTAGTGAAAGCACATTTCTGACAAGACAGTGATGGAGAGACTAATGGTGAAGGATTTTCTTTTCGGGCCACCCTGCCTTGGTGGGAATCGGCCAGTGTGATAATAGATAATAAAAAAATTATTAGAAGTCACCTTGAAGAACATAACTTGATAAATGAATCTCAGCATGGGTTCACGAGAGGTCGTTCCTGCCTGACAAATTTACTGACGTTTTTCAATAGAACATTTGAGGCAGTAGACAGTCATAAAGAATATGATGTTGTTTATTTTGGTTTTAGTAAAGCCTTCGATAGAGTACCTCACAAGAGACTCTTAAGAAAAGTGGCAACTCATGGTATAGGAGGTAAAGTTCTAGCATGGACAGAGGCATGGCTTACCAATAGAAAGCAGAGAGTTTCGATTGATGGGGTCAAATCTGAATGGAGATTAGTCACAAGTGGCATTCCATAAGGATCAGTTTTAGGCCCTCTCTTGTTCATAATTTATATTAATGACCTTGATGAAGGAATCACGAGTGACATGAGCCAGTTTGCTGATGATACAAAGATAGGCCGTATAATTCATTCTGAAGAAGATAACAATGAACTCCATGAGGATTTAGACAAATTAATGTGTTGGTCTGAAAAATGGCAGATGAAGTTCAGTGTGGATAAGTGTAAGGTACTAGTCCATGGTAATGAAAATAACCCTCGAAGCTATAAACTAGGTGAAGTAGAGCTTGATCATACAGAATGTGAAAAAGTCTTGGGAGCCATGGTAAGCAGAAATCTAAAGGCAAGACAGCAGTGCCTTAGTGTGCGCAACAAGGTCAACAGATTACTTGGATTTATCTCAAGAAGTATAAGTAACAGAAGTCCAAAAGTTATTTTACAGCTCTATACATCACTAGTGAGGCCTCATTTGGATTATGCCGCTCAGTTTTGGTCCCCTTACTACAGGATGGATATAGACTCATTGGAGAACATACAGAGAAGAATGACTAAAATGATTTACTGTGTAAGTAAGGAATCTCCCATATGAAGATAGACTTAAAGCCTTAAATGTTCACTCTCTGGAGAGACGTAGAATAAGGGGAGATATCATTGAAGTGTATAAGTGGATGACGGGCATAAACAAAGGAGATATTAATAAACTACTGAGGGTGTCGAACCAGGTGGGACTGAGTTTGATTTGTGTCATTGGGTACTGGAGTAAATTCTTGGGTAGCTTTGGGTAGAGGTCATTTTGATAAGGATCTGCCTTGTATGGGCCAGTAGACATTCTGCAGTGTCCCTTCATTCTTATGTTATGTTCTTGTGTTCTTATGCAACATATGAGAATATTTATTGAAGAAACGTTTCGCCACACAGTCGTTTCATCATTCCAATACAAAGCAAGAAGGCATAAGGAGAGAATTTTGAGGTAATCAGTCCCTCAGTCTGGAATCGATGTGTTCAGTCCCTCACTGGTGTTCTATGACTACCCTGCAAAATCCGCATCCGCATCCAGGAGGATGTCAAGATGTGACATCAGCAATCCGCATCTGCATTGTACTGTAAGCAGATATCCACATTTGCATCCACATCCGCAAAATAAGTAAGACATCCGAATACACTTCCGCATCCACGGATATCTAAATTTTCACATGTGATACATCCCTAGTAACCACTACTAGACTTAAATAGTCTATTAGTATTAGATTAAGTCTGGCCAAAATGCTTCAGCATAATAGTGGCTTTCTTTGCTCCAATCATATTATGATATGTAAATACATGTTGTAACCTTTGCAAAGAAATAAATATTTTATTTATTTAAGGAACCTCCCTCGAAGGGGAAGTTCGCATCCTGAAATTTTGTTTGTATCCAGAAGCAAAAAATTGACCGAATGACGGTCCGTATCCTGAAAAATTCGCATGGTGGGGCGTTCGTAAGCTGAGGTTCCACTGTATACACAACCCTGGACTTATAAATTATATTAAATTTAATAAACACACAACCAATAATTATGGTACTAATATTTACATTAAAAGTGGATTGTATCATTAGAGCTGGACTTGTGGAAGGAAGGGAAGAGGGTACACAGATATATATATATTAGGAAAATCATTAAATGGTTATTACCAACACTTACCAAATTTTCTCTGGAGGTCACCGAATGCCGCTGAATCACCCACAACAACTATCTAAGAAGAAACTAAACTGGCCAGATAGTTCAACATAAAAAGAAAGTTTACTTAGCTGTGGGTGCTTATGGCTTTATTTCACCATTCACAATCCAATTCTCGAAGTCCTGCAAAGTTAGTGTACTTACACCTTCAGCAGGATGGTATTTCTGATTTGCCTTGCTCCTATTTGGGAGGTTTGAACCCCATTAAACCTCCAGAAATGCCGATGATTCATGCCAAATTAGCATGCGATCACACTCCTCAATTTCAAGATGGCGAACTCCTTATTTCACCACTTATCCACTATGGTTTAGTGGTTTCTTCACTGTTTTTTCCCCAGTTCACAGTGTAATGCATTACCACATTATTTTATACTCATCTGAAGCCATTTCACCACAATTTGTCCTCGATGAAGCTTGATTTAATTCGACGGGTTTTATCCTCTGACTTCACTGAATCTCCATTATGGCGTCCATCCCCCCATCTACCCTAGCACAGGCGCAGATTATCCAAGAGTGAAATCAACATCATTTTAATACAAAATTACACATTCTGACTTGAGAAAATTCAAAAATTTTTCACAATACCCATCATGCAACTGGATCTGGCGAACTGTGCCTCTGTCGAGGAGGACGCCTGTTGAGTATCTGTTTTATCAGTAGAGATTATCAACCCCAGGTCCTGACACGAGACTAGTACATAATGAAGAATGTTTTGGGTGTTGGATAAGCCGGTGGTGTGAATCATTATATCAGCAAAACTAATCATATAATGATGGGGCTGGCTAGGCATATCATTTAATAAGTAAAGCATTAATTAGAATATTGAAGAGGGTGGGACTGAGCACACCTCCTTGTGGGGTTCCTAATTCAGTCTTAAGTTACACTTCTATGCCCCTGGAACAACACTGAAGACTTTCTGTTGGACAGGTAACCTTTAATCCAGCAGAGAAGCCGTCCTCCTACATCCATTCTGGCAATTTTCACTAATGTTTACATGTCAGTTGGCTACCTCAAAAGCAGAATTAAGGTCAAAGGAAGGTTAGTGTATGAGCTGTCAGTGTGTATGCTCTTTCCATGCATGAAACCATACAACCGGGGAGACAAAAATTGTTTGATTCTGTGCATGAGATTAGATTTTGCCACCGAAGTGGCTAGTTTATTGTGCACCTCATATCCATCCTGTGGACGGTAGCGCGAGAGCATATGGATACACAAAAGGCCTAGGAACTAGGCCCCAAAGGGTTAACATGAATACATATGGATTTATATCTACATATCTATAGTTCACTTATCTGTTACAAGCAAATTTAGGAAATTTGCTTAGTATATCTGGTATCATATTTTCATTAATAAGATATCTTGACATGTCACATAGGTTATTATACTGTCTGTCTCTGTATTCCTCAATGAGTGGACAATTAAGCACATAGTGTTCAAGAGAGTGACCATATGCCTGATCACATAATTTACATTTAGTTTGATCATCATCTGTGTGTCTCCCAAACTGCCAGAAGTACTTGTAACCAAGCCTAAGCCTGGCCACTACAACATCAGTCAGTCTGTTCACATTGCAAGTTACTCCATAAACATACTTATCTACGTTCATGTTATCATAGTGGGTTATAAATCTACTCAGGCTTCTAACTGCATTCCTATAACAATCATTTTCATTATTTACTTCTCTCCTAATATTATTCCTAATGCTAGACACAGTTATACCAAAGTTATATTCTACATTCTCCTTCTGGGTACTCTTCTTGGCTAACATATCAACTTTATCATGAAGGAGTAATCCAATGTGTGATGGGATCCATAGCAATTGTACATTAATTCCTTTGTCCCTAATTTTTGAGTATCTAAACCTGGCTTCTCCAATGAGCATGTTGTTGGAGTCATTATATGAGTCAAGAGCCTTCAATGATGACATAGAATCAGTAATGATGACAGAGTCAAGCTCAGTGTCATAGGTTAGCTTTAGCGCCATTAGGATTGCAAACAATTCAGTTTGCAGTGTAGACGCCCAGTTGTTAATTCTTATGCCTAACTCAACAAATTTATTATCGTTCTTAACTAGGGAGGCGGCAACAAGAGCAGATGCAGCCCTGCCAGAAGACTCCTG
>NC_091311.1:17313508-17396008 GCF_038502225.1 Cherax quadricarinatus
TAAACCAATATTATTTCATAGTGACCACCTGTCCATTTAGCTTTGTTTACCATTACTTAATTTTAGTCCCTTATATATTTTCTCCTTTATTTTAGCTTTATGTAACTACCCTAGTTTATATATTCACAATTGTTAAAATAATCAAGGTGCTATTCTCAGGTGCTAAAGTAGAATAAGTTCACAATTTTGCCATTATATTCCAAAGCTCATTATTTGATTACCACTTTATTGTTCACCACAACTTATATTAGTCCCTTTTATATTATTATTTTATACTATAATTCTAACTTTAAAGAATTACCTTTATAGTACTACCTACTATCATATTCCCAAGCTCCATTATTTGATCATCACTATATTTGTATTAGTCCCTTTTATATTGTCTCCTTTATTTTTGATTAAAAAAAAAAAAAAAAAAAAAAAAAAAAAAAAAAAAAAAAAACTACCTTAGCTCATTATTTTACATTTGTTAAATAATTCAGGTGCTATTTTTTAGCTTAAGACTATTTACTCTGTTTTATACTTAATTCTAACTATAGATTCACTACAAATCTTATGATTACAAGCATTGATCCTGATACCAATCTCTTATTTAATGACTTAAATGAATCAAACAGTTACTGTAATTACTACACTGCAGAACAATCAAAGGCACTTCTCAGTGCCAACAACAACATAACTATCTTTAACTACAATATCAGATCTTTAAGCAAGCATTACGATGACCTCATAGCATTACTAAATTCCTTACATGCCAATATGTCCATCATTACACTAACTGAAACCTGGCTAAAGCCTGATAGTACAGATGTCTATGCCATTCCTGGTTACACAGCCATACACAACTGTAGGCCAGACCAACAAGGGGGTGGCACAGCCATATACTACTCAGACCAACTAGAATGTATCACCAATACTTGCACAAGGGATGAACATGGGGAATATATAATAGCCAAATTCAAATCCAAATACCTACAAAAACCTCTCACATTGATAAACATCTACAGAGTTCCACAGTCAAACATTAGCCAATTTAGTCAAAACCTAGGAAGTATGATAACTGATGCACGCATGAACAAAGATCACTTACTACTCTCAGGTGACTTCAATATAAATCTCCTGCAAGACCAGGACCCACACGTTACTGAATTCACAAACACAATGAGTAACTGTATGTTGCTACCAACAGTAACAAAACCTACAAGAGTTACAGAGACTAGTGTTTCCCTACTTGACCACATCTGGACCAACACCATATCCCCTTTAAAATCAGGCATAATTACAGATAATACCACAGACCACTACCCGACTTTCCTCATAACAACTCTTGGTAAATTACCCCAAGACACTACTAAAGTCACCTTCAGACTTCACAATGAGGCAGCCATTAATAACTTCACAACAGCAGTAGCAAACATTGACTGGCACACTGAGCTAGAAATCTATACAGATATTGACGAATGTATTAATAATTTTCTAAAAAAGACCCAATACCTCTATAACAAGCACTGCCCTAAAAAAACTAAACAGATGACAGCTAAGAGACTGAACAGTCCCTGGCTAACACCCAGCATTCTCAAATCCATAAATACAAAACACCAATATGAAAAACAGTACAGAATGGGTCACATAACCAGAGACCAAACAAAACGTTACTCGTCAATCCTAACCAGCCTGATAAGAAGGGCAAAAAAATTGTATTATGAGAACAGATTATCCAACTTACGAGGTGATATAAAAAAGACCTGGAAAACCCTATCAGAAATTCTGGGAACAAAAAAGATATCACGAAATAGCGAAATAAAATTAGCAAAATCAGATGAACCCCAACTCCCACCAACAGAAACAGCAAACAGACTCAATGATTTCTTCTCCACTATAGGACAAAACCTTGCCAATAAAATCCCAAGCTCAGATACCCCACCAAATGACTACCTCACCGGCAACTACCCGAACACACTGTTCCTAGCTCCGACTAACCCATACGAAGTCTCCCTTATTATTATACACATGCTAGAACATATATACACTGCAATAGAGAAAAAAGAAGTCCCACTGGGGATCTTCATTGACTTACGTAAAGCTTTTGATACAGTTGACCATGACTTGCTCCACGTAAAATTGTCACACTATGGTATAAGAGGGCACTCCCTCAACTACCTCAAGTCATACCTCAGCAACAGAAGCCAATATGTGTATGCAAATGGGGCAAACTCCTCTGCACAACCAATTACAGTTGGTGTCCCACAGGGAAGTGTCCTTGGCCCTCTTCTCTTTCTCCTATACATAAATGACCTACCAAATGCTTCGCAATTACTCAAACCCACACTATTTGCAGATGACACTACATACGTCTTCTCCCACCCGAGCCCAGTCACGCTAGCCAATACTGTAAATACCGAATTACAGAAAATATCTACCTGGATGAGAACTAACAAACTTACACTAAACATTGACAAAACCTACTTCATTCAGTTTGGTAACAGAGCTACAGATGTCCCTCTTAACATAATGATAAACGGATCACCTATCACAAAGCTAACAGAGGGAAAATTCTTAGGAATCCACCTTGATAATAGACTCAAATTTCATACACATATACAACAAATTTCTAAGAAAATTTCCAAGACTGTAGGCATACTATCGAAGATACGGTACTATGCTCCACAGTCAGCCCTCCTGGCCCTATATCACTCTCTTATTTACCCCTATCTCACCTATGGAATTTGTGCATGGGGCTCAACAACAAGTAACCATCTCAGACCACTAATTACCCAACAAAAGGCTGCAGTTAGAATGATAACAAATTCTCACTATAGGCAGCACACTCCACCAATATTCAATACACTAAACCTCCTCACCATACAAAACATCCATACTTACTACTGCACCTATTACATACATAGAACACTTAACTCTGATATTAACCCTCCCCTCAAACATCTCCTTGCCAACCTCAACAGAACACATGACCATAACACAAGGCACAGATCACTCTTTGATATTCCTCGTGTCCATCTCACGCTATGCAAAAACTCAATGCACATAAAAGGCCCTAAAATCTGGAATTCATTACCTGTAAATATAAAAGAAACACTACCTGTTTATAAATTCAAGTCTCTTCTCAAAGATCACTTACTCACCCAAAACCAAATAAATACTGAATAACTGAACCTTATAAATTGTATATCTTAAATGTTTCTCACAATTATATCACATAAATGTTAAACCTAAAACCCAATCTAACTTTATTATTTTTTAAATTCACTACCTAACAGAATACTCCATTCTACTGAATTTACAACAATGCATGCAACCATATGACCTGTCTTTGTAATACTCACTTGTGCTTTATAGTAATCAGTTTACATTAATGTTTTTCACTGATTTCATCATTGCTTAGTTAATCTTAAGTTAATTTTAAGCCAGCCCGTAATGCTATGCATAGTATAAGTGGCTTTGGCATGCTGCTCTTATCTGTATTTTTTTTGTACCTCTGTAAGTGTGCTCAAATTATAAATAAATAAATAAATAAATAAATAAATAAATATTTGTGTTTTGTATTTATGGATTTGAGAATGCTGGGTGATGTATAAAGCTGCAGTATAACCTCTGGCTTTCTGTTGCTTACACTTCTTGATATAAATCCCAATAATCTATTTGTCTTATTATGTACACTTAGGCATTGCTGTCTTAGTTTAACCCTTTCAGGGTCAAGAGGCCAAATTTCGAGGTGTGCACCAGGGTCCAAGAATTTAAAAAAAACAAAAATATTTTTTCTTATGAAATGGTAGAGAATCTTTTTCTGAAGGTAATAAAACAAAAAGTATGAAATTTGATGGAAAATTGACGAAATTATGCTCTCGCAAAATTTGATGTGTCAGCAATATTTATGAATCGACGATTTTGCTGACTTTGACTCCCATTTTACGCCAATTACATTATTCCAGTCGACCAAATTCTTAGCTATTTCACTAGTATTACTTCTATTCTATCAATTGACCACAAGAAATCGCCAAGTCAACTGTTTCAACTACAAAATAAAGTGATCAGAAATTGGTAATTTGGCCAATTTAACACAAAGTTCAAAATATTCCAATTTAAAAATAGGATCCAGAATAAACAATGTAGGTATTCCTGGCACTAAACTAATATTTCCTCTGTTCATTAGTTATGTTTTGAGGCTTTACAAATGAATTCCATTTTGATTTTTTATTCACATAATGAATTTTTATTCAAACCAAAAAAATAGAAGATTTACTGTTATGCAATATTGTAATAATTGTATAAATATCATCATCACATTTGTGAATGTATATTAGACCCACCAGCTGGTGTGTATTAGACGTGTGAGGTCGTTTGTTTACTCTTGAACCGGCAAAAATTTAACATTTCCGCTACTTTGAGCTCAGTTTCAAGCCATTTCCAGTGCTAAAACCAATCAAAATCATCTCTATTTCTGTAATATGTCTTCCATTCTATGAAATGAGACCAAGAAATCGCAAATACAACTAAAAAAACATACGAAAAAATACTGCAAAGTCACTGTTTTAATCGAAAATCACGGTATTAGTTTTCTTTCTCTCATTATACACTGTGTGCTGCAGGATTTGTTTTATGTGGTGCACACATACCACATAAATGTATTCTCTCATATCCAGGCCCAAATTTACCACTCACAGCTTATCAGAGTGAGCTGAGCTCATGGCGTAGATCTACGGTTTGGACCCTGAACGTAAAGCCGTAGATCTATGGCACGGACCCTGAAAGGGTTAAGGTTGCTGCTCACCATAACCCCCAAGTCCTTTTCGCAATCTGTATGGCTAAGTTCTACATTATTTAACTCATAAGTGCTAGGGTTATGGGCACTCCCGAGCTTCAGAACCTTGCATTTATCTATATTGAACTGCATCTGCCACTTTTCTGTCCAAGAACAGAGTTTGTCTAAATCCTCCAAGTTTGTCTAAATCCTCCAGTTTGTCTAAATCCTCCCTTATCTCACCTACCTTAATCATATACTATTGTCTAGAAATATATACATAGTATTTATAGGTCCCAGCAATGTTCTGGATATGCAGAAATATATAATATTTTTTTTTTATTAACACATCAGCCGATTCCCACCAAGGCAGGGTGGCCCAAAAAAGAAAAGCTTTCATCATTTACTCCATCACTGTCTTGCCAGAAGGGTGCTTTACACAACAGTTATAAAACTGCAACAGTAACACCCCTCCTTCAGAGTGCAGACACTGTACTTCCCATCTCCAGGACTCAAGTCCAGTCTGCCGATTTCCCTGAATCCCTTCATAAATGTTACTTTGCTCACACTCCAACAGCATGTCAAGTATTAAAAACTATTTGTCTCCATTCACTCCTATCACATACACTCATGCATGCTTGCTGGAAGTCCAAGCCCCTAGCACACAAAACATCCTTTACCCCCTCCCTCCAGCCTTTCCTTGGCTGACCCCTACCCCGCCTTCCCTCCACTACAGATTTATACACTCTTGAAGTCATTCTGTTTTGTTCCATTCTCTCCACATGTCCGAACCACCTCAACAACCCCTTCTCAGCACTCTGGATAACAGTTTTGGTAGTCCCACACCTCCTCCTAATTTACAGACTACAAATTCTCTGCATTATATTCACACCACACATTGCCCTCAGACATGACATCTGCACTACCTCCAGCCTTCTCCTTGTTGCAGCATTCACAACCCATCCCTCACACCCATACAGAAGTGTTGGTACAACTATACTCTCATACACTCCCTTCTTTGCTTTCATGGACAAAGTTCTTTGTCTCCACAGACTCCTAAGTGCACCACTCACCCTTTTTCCCTCATCATTTCTATGATTCACCTCATCCTTCATAGACCCATCTGCTGACACGTCCACTCCTAAATATCTGAATACATTCACCTCCTCCATACTCTCTCCCTCCAATCTGTTATCCAATCTTTTGTCATCTAATCTTTCTATCCTCATCACCTTACTCTTTTCTATATTCGCTTTTAATTTTCTTCTTTTACATACCCTACCAAATTCATCCACCAACCTCTGCAACTTCTCTTCAGAATCTCCCAAAAGCACAGTGTCATCAGCAAAGAGCAACTATAACAACTCCCACTTTGTGTTAGATTCCTTATCTTTTAACTCCACACCTCTTGCCAAGACCCTCGCATTCACTTCTCTTGCAGCAACGGTATCCTACCAGCTCTTCTTTCTCAAAAAAACATCGCTCATCAAAACTTGTGATGGCCTAAGTGAAAGTTCAACTACATGAACCCACGTAGACCACAACATGACCCAAGAATACTAAGAATGTAACCCAAATCTTGACAAAATTAGAAGATCTAAGGAAGACAGCCCTGCTAACCCAAACACTGCCTCCGCTGCCAGACAACCACTTAACCCAAGCTCCGAGAAAACAAGCCTTCTCCTCCATTACTACACAGTATCTACTTCAGTGATACTATGAAAGGATATCGCAGAAGAAACAACACCAGCAATAATAGAATAACAGCAAGGACCCTAGAACTCAACTTGTCTACCCAGCAGGACGCCGGTGTATCATCAACCCCCCTCACCGCCGCCACCCAGGGAACAACAACAACAACAAACATGGCTGACTCCCCCTCCAACTCCACTCCCTTCAAAGGATTCATACATGATAACTCAGGTATGATTATTCCTGACAATATCAAGGACTACATCGTTGCTCTAGAAAATGAAATCAAAAATATCAAAGCAACACTCGAGCGACGAGAATCCAAGATAACCAACCTTGAGAATAAGATCCAAAACCTTGAAGAGAAGATTACATCAGGAAGTGTTGACACAGAAAATACTCTAAAAGCAGCTATAGCCAGTCACACTGAGCAAATAACAACAATAAATATGAAGGTTGAAGAAGCAATCAAGGACTGGAATCAGAACATGCACACTCGACTAAATGAATACCTTGATTTCCAAGACGACAAAACTGAACAAGATAAGTTGTCTGATGCAGTTATAATAAACAGTCCACACATTCCTAGTGACAAAACACAAGCACAGTGCAAAGAAACTGCTATCAGGATAATACAGAACCACGTACAAGTCATCGTGCAAAACAATGAAATCAAAGAAACACGTTTGTTAGGAAAACCAGGAAGTAAACACAGTATAATGATCCGACTTCATTCATACGATAAAAGAAAGGACCTAATTAAATCAGCAATTACAATGAAAAATGGAGTGTACATAAATGAGTGTCTAACAAAAAAACGTCAAAACCTTCTGTTCAGGCTGAGAAAACTTAAACAGGAAAACAAAATACATCAGTGTTTCACGCAAGATAGGAAAATACTAGTAAGGAAAACATCAACAGGACAACAATATACCATCTCAAACGAACACGATTTCTCTACCTTCCTTAGAAAAGCTGACATTTCTGTAATAGATTAGATAAGTGCCCTTAATACATATATACATGTGGTGCATATAGTGTACGTTACTATTATATTGTACATTATTATTTTTATTATTTTTCATCACTAGCTAATGCCAACTACCTCCAATACTCTATACTTCTTTCTTACTGCTATTAATTGCTCATAATTTTAAATTACAAGCCAAATCTTACTCCAAATTAATAATATTCATTATTCTTACCTGTCCATTTAATTTTGTTTATCACTACTTGTTTTTTAGTCACTTTTCATTGTGTATGCAATTAGTGTATATTCCAATTACTTTTTTGCAAGTACCAAAACTATCTTTAGCTAGCTAGTACCAACTACCTCATTTTTTTTACTTTTTATTGTGCAATAAACTGCTCAATTTATTTAATATTACAAATCAGATCTTACTCCTAAACCAATATTATTTCATAGTGACCATCTGTCCATTTAACTTTGTTACCATTACTTAATTTTAGTCCCTTATATATTTTCTCCTTTATTTTAGCTTTATATAACTACCCTAGTTTATATATTCACAATTGTTAAAATAATCAAGGTGCTATTCTCAGGTGCTAAAGTAGAATAAGTTCACAATTTTGCCATTATATTCCAAAGCTCATTTATTTGATTACCACTTTATTGTTCACCACAACTTATATTAGTCCCTTTTATATTATAATTTTATACTATAATTCTAACTTTAAAGAATTACCTTTATAGTACTACCTACTATCATATTCCCAAGCTCCACTATTTGATCATCACTTTATTTGTATTAGTCCCTTTTATATTGTCTCCTTTATTTTAGCTTAAAAAAAAAAAAAAAAAAACTACCTTAGCTCATTATTTTACATTTGTTAAATAATTCAGGTGCTATTTTTTAGCTTAAGACTATTTACTTTGTTTTATACTTAATTCTAACTATAGATTCACTACAAATCTTATGATTACAAGCATTGATCCTGATACCAACCTCTTATTTAATGACTTAAATGAATCAAACAGTTACTGTAATTACTACACTGCAGAACAATCAAAGGCACTTCTCAGTGCCAACAACAACATAACTATCTTTAACTACAATATCAGATCTTTAAGCAAGCATTACGATGACCTCATAGCATTACTAAATTCCTTACATGCCAATATGTCCATCATTACACTAACTGAAACCTGGCTAAAGCCTGATAGTACAGATGTCTATGCCATTCCTGGTTACACAGCCATACACAACTGTAGGCCAGACCAACAAGGGGGTGGCACAGCCATATACTACTCAGACCAACTAGAATGTATCACTAATACTTGCACAAGGGATGAACATGGGGAATATATAATAGCCAAATTCAAATCCAAATACCTACAAAAACCTCTCACATTGATAAACATCTACAGAGTTCCACAGTCAAACATTAGCCAATTTAGTCAAAACCTAGGAAGTATGATAACTGATGCACGCATGAACAAAGATCACTTACTACTCTCAGGTGACTTCAATATAAATCTCCTGCAAGACCAGGACCCACACGTTACTGAATTCACAAACACAATGAGTAACTGTATGTTGCTACCAACAGTAACAAAACCTACAAGAGTTACAGAGACTAGTGTTTCCCTACTTGACCACATCTGGACCAACACCATATCCCCTTTAAAATCAGGCATAATTACAGATAATACCACAGACCACTACCCTACTTTCCTCATAACAACTCTTGGTAAACTAACCCAAGACACTACTAAAGTCACCTTCAGACTTCACAATGAGGCAGCCATTAATAACTTCACAACAGCAGTAGCAAACATTGACTGGCACACTGAGCTAGAAATCTATACAGATATTGACGAATGTATTAATAATTTTCTAAAAAAGACCCAATACCTCTATAACAAGCACTGCCCTAAAAAAACTAAACAGATGACAGCTAAGAGACTGAACAGTCCCTGGCTAACACCCAGCATTCTCAAATCCATAAATACAAAACACCAATATGAAAAACAGTACAGAATGGGTCACATAACCAGAGACCAAACAAAACGTTACTTGTCAATCCTAACCAGCCTGATAAGAAGGGCAAAAAAATTGTATTATGAGAACAGATTATCCAACTTACGAGGTGATATAAAAAAGACCTGGAAAACCCTATCAGAAATTCTGGGAACAAAAAATATATCACGAAATAGCGAAATAAGATTAGCAAAATCAGATGAACCCCAACTCCCACCAACAGAAACAGCAAACAGACTCAATGATTTCTTCTCCACTATAGGACAAAACCTTGCCAATAAAATCCCAAGCTCAGATACCCCACCAAATGACTACCTCACCGGCAACTACCCGAACACACTGTTCCTAGCTCTGACTAACCCATATGAAGTCTCCCTTATTATCAACACGCTAAAAAACAAGGCAGGAGATTTAAATACCTTACCACCCTTTATATACAAAAAAGTGTCACAAGTGCTATCACCAATCATTGCAACACTCTTTAACAAATCCATTGAATCCTCCACCTTCCCTACAGTACTCAAAATAGCAAGGGTCACCCCGATCCACAAAGGAGGAGACCAAACAGAGTTGAATAACGATAGGCCAATATCCAACTTACACCCTCTCTCAAAAATCTTCGAAAAATTAATTCATAAACGAATCTACTCCTACCTTATCTCCCAAAACATACTCAACCCCTGCCAATTTGGATTCAGGCCTAATAAAAATACTAATGATGCTATTATACACATGCTAGAACATATATACACTGCAATAGAGAAAAAAGAAGTCCCACTGGGGATCTTCATTGACTTACGTAAAGCTTTTGATACAGTTGACCATGACTTGCTCCACGTAAAATTGTCACACTATGGTATAAGAGGGCACTCCCTCAACTACCTCAAGTCATACCTCAGCAACAGAAGCCAATATGTGTACGCAAATGGGGCAAACTCTTCTGCACAACCAATTACAGTTGGTGTCCCACAGGGAAGTGTCCTTGGCCCTCTTCTCTTTCTCCTATACATAAATGACCTACCAAATGCTTCGCAATTACTCAAACCCACACTATTTGCAGATGACACTACATACGTCTTCTCCCACCCGAGCCCAGTCACGCTAGCCAATACTGTAAATACCGAATTACAGAAAATATCTACCTGGATGAGGACTAACAAACTTACACTAAACATTGACAAAACCTACTTCATTCAGTTTGGTAACAGAGCTACAGATGTCCCTCTTAACATAATGATAAACAGATCACCTATCACAAAGTTAACAGAGGGAAAATTCTTAGGAATCCACCTTGATAATAGACTCAAATTTCATACACATATACAACAAATTTCTAAGAAAATTTCCAAGACTGTAGGCATACTATCGAAGATACGGTACTATGCTCCACAGTCAGCCCTCCTGGCCCTATATCACTCTCTTATTTACCCCTATCTCACCTATGGAATTTGTGCATGGGGCTCAACAACAAGTAACCATCTCAGACCACTAATTACCCAACAAAAGGCTGCAGTTAGAATGATAACAAATTCTCACTACAGGCAGCACACTCCACCAATATTCAATACACTAAACCTACTCACCATACAAAACATCCATACTTATTACTGCACCTATTACATACATAGAACACTTAACTCTGATATTAACCCTCCCCTCAAACATCTCCTTGCCAACCTCAACAGAACACATGACCATAACACAAGGCACAGATCACTCTTTGATGTTCCTCGTGTCCATCTCACACTATGCAAAAACTCAATGCACATAAAAGGCCCTAAAATCTGGAATTCATTACCTGTAAATATAAAAGAAACACTACCTGTTTATAAATTCAAGTCTCTTCTCAAAGATCACTTACTCACCCAAAACCAAATAAATACTGAATAACTGAACCTTATAAATTGTATATCTTAAATGTTTCTCACAATTATATCACATAAATGTTAAACCTAAAACCCAATCTAACTTTATTATTTTTTAAATACACTACCTAACAGAATACTCCATACGACTGAATGTACAACAATGCATGCAACCATATGACCTGTCTTTGTAATACTCACTTGTGCTTTATAGTAATCTGTTTACATTAATGTTTTATCACTGATTTCATCATTGCTTAGATAATCTTAAGTTAATTTTAAGCCAGCCCGTAATGCTATGCATAGTATAAGTGGCTTTGGCATGCTGCTCTTATCTGGATTTTTTTGTACCTCTGTATGTGTGCTCAAACTGTTAATAAATAAATAAATAAATAAATAAATAAATAAATAAATACAGTTGTACCTCAGGATACGAACAGCTCAAAATGCGAACAGTTATGTAAGTGTATTTATTTAAGTGCTTTTGTAAGTGTATTTTTGGGGTTCTGAAATGGATTAATCAAATTTACATTATTGCTTATGGGAACAAATTCATTCGGTATCAGCACTCGAACAGCCTTCTGGAATGAAATAAGTTCGTATCTCAAGGTACCACTGTATATTGAACAACCACAGTGACATCACACATCCTTGTCTAAGGCCTACTTTTACTGGGAAATAATCTCCCTCTCTCCTACATACTCTAACCTGAGCCTCACTATCCTCATAAAAACTCTTCACTGCTTTCAGTAACCTACCTCCTATTCCATACACCTGCAACATCTGCCACATTGCCCCCCTATCCACCCTGTCATATGCCTTTTCCAAACCCATAAATGCCACAAAAACCTCTTTACCCTTATCTAAATACTGTTCACCTATATGTTTCACTGTAAACACTTGGTCTACACACCCCCTATCTTTCCTAAAGCCTCCTTGTTCATCTGCTATCCTACTCTCCATCTTACTCTTAATTCTTTCAATAACTGACTCTACCATACACTTTACCAGGTACACTCAATAACAGTAATAAGCTTCCTTGAAGCATGGTGTAAGACGAGTCACTCCACTGCTGACAGTGCAGCAATGGTGACCTTTGATGAGCATGCACTGACTTGGCTCAATTTGTTTTCACTGTTACACATAAACATGTCTGTCTGTCTGTCTAGCTCTCTGTCTATCTGTCTCTGCTTATCTTTCTGTCTCTCTGCTAATAATATTAATAATATTATATAATAATAATAATAATAATAATAATAATAATAATAATAATAATAATAATAATAATAATAATAATAATAATAATAATAGTTTATTAAGACATGATACATAGTTGTACAAGGCATTATAAAAGTTGGGTGTACATATCAAAAGCCCCTTGTATGCAGAGCATTAAGGGCAGGCTTAAAATTAACTTAAGATTAATGGAACAGTTATAGTAAACAATTTACAATATCAAGTACAACTGAGTATTTTAAACAATGAAATTTGAACATTTCAATTTTGAAGCATTATAGTTTTACAATTCTGTAACATTACAATGCATAACATAACAAAATTATCAATTTATTATATGTAGTCATACAATTTATTAATCAGATCTAATCAAATCAAATCAATGATCTGCAGTGCAGTAACAGTTCATATGATCATTAGATGAGTTACAGTGCATTCAAGAGAATGAATTATTCTACTAGGTAATGCTATAACATAGTTTGGTAAGGTTTCTCTAATTATACAACTGGGTTATAAATTATTCAATATTTGCATTAAATCAGATATGAAAATTTATTGATCTGTGAGTATTTATTTATGGGGTCCAAAGGCTAGGGGAGTTACACAGTGAGTAATGATATTTTGTGGCAGTAGAAAGTGATTTATTAACTGGGTAGGAAAGTTAAATTAAGTACTGTGTAATTAGTTTTGGGTGAGTAGGTGGTTTTTTAGAAGAGTTTTGAATTGACATACAGACAGTGATTCTTTGGTAAGCACTGGTAATGAGTTCCAAATTTTTGGGCCTTTTACGTGCATTGAGTTTTTACATAGTGCGAGATGGACACGAGGAACATCAAAGAGTGATCTGTGTCTTGTGTTATGGTCATGTGTTCTGTTAAGATTGGTAAGGAGAAGTTTGAGGGGAGGGTTTATATCTGAGTTTAGTGTTCTATGTATGTAGTAGGCACAATAATAAGTATGGATGTTTTGTACAGTGAGTAAGTTTAGACTTTTGAATATTGGTGGAGTGTGCTGTCTGGAGTGGGAATTTGTTATCATTCTGACTGCAGCCTTTTGCTGGGTAATTAATGGTCTGAGATGATTTATTGTTGTTGAGCCCCATGTGCAGATTCCATAGGTGAAATAGGGGTAAATAAGTGAGTGATACAGGGCAAGGAGAGCTGATAGTGGAACATAGTACCGTATCTTTGATAGTATGTCTACGGTCTTGGAGACTTTCTTGGAAATTTGTTGTACATGTGTCTGAAATTTGAAGCTATTATCAAGGTGGATTCCTAAGAATTTTCCCTCTGAGAGTTCTGTGATAGGTGTTCCGTTTATCATTACGTTAAGGGGAACATTCGTAGTTCTGTTCCCAAATTGAATGAAATAGGTTTTGTCTATACTGGGAGTAAGCTTGTTAATCATCATCCAGGTAGATATTTTCTGTAATTCAGTACTGGCTAGTATGACTGGGCTTGGGTGAGAGAAGACGTATGTAGTGTCATCTGCAAATAGTATGGGTTTGAGTAGTTGAGATGCATTTGGTAGGTCGTTTATGTAAATGAAAAAGAGAAATGGGCCAAGGACACTTCCCTGTGGGACACCAACTGTTATTGATAATGTGGAAGAGGTAGCTCCATTTGTTTACACTGTTGGCTTCTGTTGCTAAGATATGACTTTAGGTAGTTGAGGGAGTGCCCTCTTATACCATAATGTGATAGTTTTATGTTCAATAAATCATGGTCAACTGTATCAAAAGTTTTAAGTAGATCAATGAACATTCCCAATGGGACTTCTTTTTTCTCGAGTGCAGTGTATATCTGTTCTAGCATGTGTATAATAGCATCAATTGTGTTTTTATTAGGCCTGAACCCAAACTGACAGGGGTTGAGTATGTTGTGAGAAACGAGGCAGGAATAGATCTTCATATGAAATAATTTTTCAAAGATTTTAGAGAGAAGGGGTAAGTTAGATATTGGCTTATAGTTATTCAGGTCTGTTTGATCTCCTTTATGTATCGGGGTGACCCTCGCTATTTTGAGAATTGAGGGGAAGGTAGAGGATTCAGTGGATTTGTTAGTGTTGCAATAATTGGTGACAGCACTTGAGAAGCTTTTTTGTATATAAAGGGTGGTAATGTATTTAAATCTCCTGTCTTGTTCTTTAGTGTGTTGATAATAAGTGAGACCTCTGTTGGGCTGGGCAGAGCTAGGAATAGTGTGTTAGGGTAGGTGCCAGTGAGGTGGTCATTAGGTGGGGTGTTTGAGCTTGGGATTTTGCTCGCCCGGTTTTTTCCTATGGTAGAGAAGAAAGCAATGAGTCTGTTTGCAGTTTCAGTCAGTGGGAGTATGGGTTCATCTGGTTTCGTTAGTTTGATTGTTCTGTTTCCTGAAAACTTTTTAGTTCCTAAAGCTTGTCTCTCTGTCTCTCTGCTTCTGTCTCCGAGAGAGCCACTCATGAACCAACAGGTATTACACATGACTGCATTGTCACATCCGATTCCTGAGCAAGTGTAAATACATATTACTTGCCAGTCATGCTTACTATGCATTATATCTACAAGCACAGTATAGCACTTTCTCTTGAATTTTTGGGTTATCCTAGTTAATTTACACTATGTATAATTGTATTTATGTGTACCTGTGAGACAGAGATAGACAGAGAAAGATATAGATACAGATAGAGACAGAGACAGTCAAAGTCAATCAGTCAAGCCCAGCCCGCCCAGCCCAGCCCAGCCCAGCCCAGCCCAGCCCAGCCCAGCCCAGCCCAGCCCAGCCCAGCCCAGCCCAGCCCAGCCCAGCCCAGCCCAGCCCAGCCCAGCCCAGCCCAGCCCAGCCCAGCCCAGCCCAGCCCAGCCCAGCCCAGCCCAGCCCAGCCCAGCCAAGCCAAGTCAAGCCAAGTCAAGCCAAGTCAAGCCAAGTCAAGCCAAGCCAAGCCAAGCCAAGCCAAGCCAAGCCAAGCCAAGCCAGCCAGCCAGCCAGCCAGCCAGCCAGCCAGCCAGCCAGCCAGCCAGCCAGCCAGCCAGCCAGCCAGCCAGCCAGCCAGCCTGCCTGCCTGCCTGCCTGCCTGCCTGCCTACCGAACGTGTATTGCACGTTCCACAAATGTTGCACATGGGTTATTATCGAGATTTTTTATATTTCCTCGACCACTTATGGCTACATCCACCTCAAAGCCGCTAAATTCGGGGTCAACATCACTTTCCTCTTAAAAAGGGAGTGTTAATACTACATGACATCAGTGAATCCCAGGTGTTTGCCACGCTATTTGCTCTAGCTGGCACTCAATAGAACTGGTGCTCCCACAAGGTACTAAGTGGTCCCAGATTTTTTTAATACTGTGCACACCGAGTGTGAAGACCCATTCTATGCTGACCAGGCATCTCAGGTCAATCATGCCAAATTTGGAAGCAGGAAAAATAAAACATAGATCTATGTTTCAAGCACTAGCAGTAAAAATGTAGATCTACATTTGGACAGTTAAGGGGTTAAAGCCAGTAAACCAGCAATCCGGGACAGCGATCTCACATCTACTTAGCCACCTCAGTGGACAAAAGAAAGGGTGATCGGAAACCCGCCATAAAGCATACTTCCTTTAGCCTCCACCTCTTGGAATCTGGCAGGCAGCCTCCAGAGATACACCTGTCACCTGCAAGACAATGAAAGAATACCATCCCTCTGTAGACCAGAGAGGAATCAGGATCTTTAGATGACCCAGATTCCACAGCAAACTACACAACCAACAAGGGCCTCAATGGAAGGAGATGGACCCCAGAATGCCTACTCAGGTCTAGGAACTACAAAGCCTAAGGGAACAACCTCAAAGACAGAAAGAGGAAAAGGAAAGTGGAGGGATGGGGAGAGGAGGAGGAAAGGGAAAGGGGTGATGGAGAGGATAGGATAGGGAAGGGGGGATTGGGGGGTAATTAGGTTCGGTTTGAGGAAGATAACCAAAAGGTCTAATTCCTCAGACTGAGCACTTCTTCACTGCACCAAGGAGGTCCCCTTGAAGAGTAAGAGAATACATAACCTAGTAATAAAGTAAACTCATAGTGCAATTTTGCTAATACTTTTCTTTGGTTTCAACAGAAATGTGATGGACAGGAGACCTATATATGGTTGGAAATGTAACCAAGTTAAAGAATTACACTAAGCAATTAATCTTATTGAATTGTGTTATTTTTTCTTTTAACTGGCTTGATCAATTTAAATATTATTATTATTATTATAATAAAAAAGAAGTGCTAAGCCACAAGGGCTATCAATTTAAATAATGTCATGATATGGGGAAAAAAAAAAATGCAAAGTAAGCCCATGCTTGGTGACTCATGTATTCCAAGAAAAGTGACCTTTAGACAAATTTATGGTAAGCAAATCCTAATTTCTTATAGCCACTTCATAATAAAAAATGCATTACAAGGAAAAGCTCAGTATTTAACCCTTTCAGTGGCCATCACCTAGAACTATGTCATGGAAGCCAGGGTCCCTCATGAAGTTGTATGTCACATAAGCTGTGAGAGGTAAATTTTGGCCAAGATATGAAAGAATGGGTCTATGCAGTGAGTTTGAACAACATAAAAAAAAATTCTGCCCCACACAGGGCATAATGAGAAAACCAAACTCCATCCATGTGTTTTGCCTAACCATTTCACTGTCGAGACCCCTGCTCACAAACTTGCTCTCAGTGTCGAAGAATTAAAAAAAATTAGTTTTTCTTAGGAAATGATAGAGAATCTTTTCCTGATGGTAATGACACCAAAAGTACAAAATGAGATGGAAAACTTATGGAATTACGCTCTCACAAAGTTAGCGGTCTCGGCAATATTTACGCATCAGCAATTTTGCCCACTTTGAGCCCTATTTTCGGCCAATTTCATTGCTCCAGTCAACCAAACTCATAGCTATTTTGCTAGAACTCCTTTTGTTCTATTGACTGAGTGCAAGAAATCACTCATTTACTGATTTTGACTACCTAATAAAGTGATCAGAAATTGATAATTTGGCGAAATTCATAATAGGGTCCAGAATTAACAATGAAACATTCCTATCATTAAAATAAAATTTTTTCTGTTCATTAGTCATGTCTCCAGGCCCCTCTTACATTACACTTGCTTTCCATTTTAAATTTTTATTCCCCCCCCCCAAAAAAAAAAAAGATTTACGTACTGTTATGCAGACTACTGCATTATAGGAAAACTGATATAAATAATATAAGGGCATGCATGAAAGCATATTAGACCCACCAGTTGATGTGTATTGGATGTGTGACATGATTCTTTTACTCTTGAAGATCGGCAAAAATCGAACCTTTTTGCTACTTTGAGCTCAATGTCAAGGTACTTTTAGTCCATTAACCATTCAAAATCATCTCTATTTCTGTAATATATCTTCCATTCCATCAAATGAGACCATGAAAATGAGAATACAACTATAAATACTATATGAAAATACATTGCAAATTCACTGTTTAAAACCAAAAACATGGTTGGAGTTTTTTCTCATTATGCACTGTGTGCTGCAGGATTTTTTTTATACTGTGACACTGACCACTCAGACACATTCTTTCATATGTAGGCCTACCAGCTTTCTCCCACAAGATTTGAAACCGCTAGAATTTTGGCACAGTATTACAGGACCAACACTGGCTTGCAAGACATAATATTAAGGGACCGGCAGTGAAAGGGTTAACCCTTAAACGGTCCAAACATATATATACGTTTTCTGTGCCATTCATTCAACATTGCCACAATAAGCCTAAGTCACCTAGTCATGAGAGAATGGGTGTGCGCACTCACTGTGTGCCATATTAAAATAATTGGGGATGCCTGGGTACCATATGCTCTTTTTTCCTTTTAAAAGAAAAGTTTTTTTTTTTCCTCAAAAAATTTGGGGCGCTACGCAAGTGAACGTATATATACGTTTGGACCATTTAAGGGTTAAAATAGCAACATTAAGAATTTGGGATGGTTTTATGGTTTTATTGACCGTTTCTTGATAATTCGTTTGACAGAGTGGAAGGCACACTACTGAAATAGAGATGAATTTAGATGGTTTCAGTACTGGAAGTAGCTTGAAATTGGGCTCAGTCACAAAAATATTTAATTTTTGCTTTTTTTTTTGTATGAGGATGGGTAAGCTTACTTATACCCACCAGTCTGTTTTATGGGTTTTTAATAGTTCTGATTGAATTACTGGGATACTGTAAACCCTGACTGATTATTAATGGTTATATTTTATTATCCATTAAATATACTAAATCTTCTATTTTTGTGATTTTGAATTCAAAATGGAAGGCAAGTGTAGTATAGGAGAGGCCTGAGGATGTGATTGATGAACAGAGGAAATGTTGTTTTAGTGCCACGAATGTCTACATTCTTTTTAAACTGGTATTTTTTTAATTTTGTGAAAAATTGGCCAAATTCTGTACACTACATAAGTAAGTTTATTCAGGTATACACAAATACAGTTACATAGAATTATCATACATAGCAGCATATGTGTAGAGAACCTGGGATAACCCAAAAAAGTCAGACAGAGTGACTTATTTCCATTGGGGTCCTTTTACCTTATTATTATAATATAAAGGTTATAATATTTTCTTATTATTCTATAATGAAGATAACATCTTATTATCATACTAAAATGGGCTAGTAACCCCTTCTCCTGTATACAATTACTAAAAAAGAGAAGAAGAAAAACTTTATAAAACTGGGTTGCTTAAATGTGCGTGGATGTAGTGCGGATGACAAGAAACAGATGATTGCTGATGTTATGAATGAAAAGAAGTTGGATGTCCTGGCCCTAAGCGAAACAAAGCTGAAGGGGGTAGGAGAGTTTCAGTGGGGGGAAATAAATGGGATTAAATCTGGAGTATCTGAGAGAGTTAGAGCAAAGGAAGGGTTAGCAGTAATGTTAAATGATCAGTTATGGAAGGAGAAAAGAGAATATGAATGTGTAAATTCAAGAATTATGTGGATTAAAGTAAAGGTTGGATGCGAGAAGTGGGTCATAATAAGCGTGTATGCACCTGGAGAAGAGAGGAATGCAGAGGAGAGAGAGAGATTTTGGGAGATGTTAAGTGAATGTATAGGAGCCTTTGAACCAAGTGAGAGAGTAATTGTGGTAGGGGACTTGAATGCTAAAGTAGGAGAAACTTTTAGAGAGGGTGTGGTAGGTAAGTTTGGGGTGCCAGGTGTAAATGATAATGGGAGCCCTTTGATTGAACTTTGTATAGAAAGGGGTTTAGTTATAGGTAATACATATTTTAAGAAAAAGAGGATAAATAAGTATAAACGATATGATGTAGGGCGAAATGACAGTAGTTTGTTGGATTATGTATTGGTAGATAAAAGACTGTTGAGTAGACTTCAGGATGTACATGTTTATAGAGGGGCCACAGATATATCAGATCACTTTCTAGTTGTAGCTACACTGAGAGTAAAAGGTAGATGGGATACAAGGAGAATAGAAGCATCAGGGAAGAGAGAGGTGAAGGTTTATAAACTAAAAGAGGAGGCAGTTAGGGTAAGATATAAACAGCTATTGGACGATAGATGGGCTAATGAGAGCATAGGCAATGGGGTCGAAGAGGTATGGGGTAGGTTTAAAAATGTAGTGTTAGAGTGTTCAGCAGAAGTTTGTGGTTACAGGAAAGTGGGTGCAGGAGGGAAGAGGAGCGATTGGTGGAATGATGATGTAAAGAGAGTAGTAAGGGAGAAAAAGTTAGCATATGAGAAGTTTTTACAAAGTAGAAGTGATGCAAGGAGGGAAGCGTATATGGAGAAAAAGAGAGAAGTTAAGAGAGTGGTGAAGCAATGTAAAAAGAGAGCAAATGAGAGAGTGGGTGAGATGTTATCAACAAATTTTGTTGAAAATAAGAAAAAGTTTTGGAGTGAGATTAACAAGTTAAGAAAGCCTAGAGAACAAATGGATTTGTCAGTTAAAAATAGGAGAGGAGAGTAATTAAATGGAGAGTTAGAGGTATTGGGAAGATGGAAGGAATATTTTGAGGAATTGTTAAATGTTGATGAAGATAGGGAAGCTGTGATTTCGTGTATAGGGCAAGGAGGAATAACATCTTGTAGGAGTGAGGAAGAGCCAGTTGTGAGTGTGGGGGAAGTTCGTGAGGCAGTAGGTAAAATGAAAGGGGGTAAGGCAGCCGGGATTGATGGGATAAAGATAGAAATGTTAAAAGCAGGTGGGGATATAGTTTTGGAGTGGTTGGTGCAATTATTTAATAAATGTATGGAAGAGGGTAAGGTACCTAGGGATTGGCAGAGAGCATGCATAGTTCCTTTGTATAAAGGCAAAGGGGATAAAAGAGAGTGCAAAAATTATAGGGGGATAAGTCTGTTGAGTGTACCTGGTAAAGTGTATGGTAGAGTTATAATTGAAAGAATTAAGAGTAAGACGGAGAATAGGATAGCAGATGAACAAGGAGGCTTTAGGAAAGGTAGGGGGTGTGTGGACCAGGTGTTTACAGTGAAACATATAAGTGAACAGTATTTAGATAAGGCTAAAGAGGTCTTTGTGGCATTTATGGATTTGGAAAAGGCGTATGACAGGGTGGATAGGGGGGCAATGTGGCAGATGTTGCAAGTGTATGGTGTAGGAGGTAGGTTACTGAAAGCAGTGAAGAGTTTTTACGAGGATAGTGAGGCTCAAGTTAGAGTATGTAGGAAAGAGGGAAATTTTTTCCCAGTAAAAGTAGGCCTTAGACAAGGATGTGTGATGTCACCGTGGTTGTTTAATATATTTATAGATGGGGTTGTAAGAGAAGTAAATGCGAGGGTCTTGGCAAGAGGCGTGGAGTTAAAAGATAAAGAATCACACACAAAGTGGGAGTTGTCACAGCTGCTCTTTGCTGATGACACTGTGCTCTTGGGAGATTCTGAAGAGAAGTTGCAGAGATTGGTGGATGAATTTGGTAGGGTGTGCAAAAGAAGAAAATTAAAGGTGAATACAGGAAAGAGTAAGGTTATGAGGATAACAAAAAGATTAGGTGATGAAAGATTGAATATCAGATTGGAGGGAGAGAGTATGGAGGAGGTGAACGTATTCAGATATTTGGGAGTGGACGTGTCAGCGGATGGGTCTATGAAAGATGAGGTGAATCATAGAATTGATGAGGGAAAAAGAGTGAGTGGTGCACTTAGGAGTCTGTGGAGACAAAGAACTTTGTCCTTGGAGGCAAAGAGGGGAATGTATGAGAGTATAGTTTTACCAACGCTCTTATATGGGTGTGAAGCGTGGGTGATGAATGTTGCAGCGAGGAGAAGGCTGGAGGCAGTGGAGATGTCATGTCTGAGGGCAATGTGTGGTGTGAATATAATGCAGAGAATTCGTAGTTTGGAAGTTAGGAGGAGGTGCGGGATTACCAAAACTGTTGTCCAGAGGGCTGAGGAAGGGTTGTTGAGGTGGTTCGGACATGTAGAGAGAATGGAGCGAAACAGAATGACTTCAAGAGTGTATCAGTCTGTAGTGGAAGGAAGGCGGGGTAGGGGTCGGCCTAGGAAGGGTTGGAGGGAGGGGGTAAAGGAGGTTTTGTGTGCGAGGGGCTTGGACTTCCAGCAGGCATGCGTGAGCGTGTTTGATAGGAGTGAATGGAGACAAATGGTTTTTAATACTTGACGTGCTGTTGGAGTGTGAGCAAAGTAACATTTATGAAGGGATTCAGGGAAACCAGCAGGCCGGACTTGAGTCCTGGAGATGGGAAGTACAGTGCCTGCACTCTGAAGGAGGGGTGTTAATGTTGCAGTTTAAAAACTGTAGTGTAAAGCACCCTTCTGGCAAGACAGTGATGGAGTGAATGATGGTGAAAGTTTTTCTTTTTCGGGCCACCCTGCCTTGGTGGGAATCGGCCGGTGTGATAATAAAAAAAATAAAAAAATAAAAAGACTATCTACTACACGAGGGCCATTAAGACTATCTACAATATGAGGGTCATTACTAGGAATAAGGTAAAATTTACACATATGTTAGCTAAAAAATAGAAAATCATTCCCCTCCCTTTCTGTAGCTACATTCATCAGACATCTTTCGGCACTCTTCTTGAACTGGTTCATGCTATGACTGGCTTTGACATGTGCGGGTAGTCTGTTCCATTCCTTTATTGCTGTACAATAAAAGGTGTTTGAAGCCTGGCCAATGACTGTGGGTACTACAAAGTTGTGCTCTCTCCCCCTAGTACTATGATTGCTTTGGTTCTCAACCTTGACAAAATTGACAGCAAGATATTCTGGACACTGTTTGTGAGCAATTTTATAAACAAGATTTAGCTTCAGTTGTTTTACTCTGTCTTCAACATTCAGCATATCCAACTGCTGTAATTCATCCTGGCCTACATGTTCTCTTGGTCCCAGCCCCAGGATGAATCTTACGATTTTGTTCTGGGTGATTTGCAGTCTATCTTTCAGATTTTTTGTCAAGGCAGAGTAACATGAAGAGCAAGCGTAATCCATATGGCATTGTATAAGGGCTAGACATAGGGTCCTGCGAGCCTCAGTAGGTAGACACTGTGCTTGTCTATACAGGAACTTCAGTCTGGCATTTGCTTTCTTTACTACACTGTTCCCTATCAATTCTCCTGACATGCATGGGTCAAAAGGTAGTTGTAATAGCTGAATAGGTGGTTTCTTGTACTCAATTGATAGAATGGAAAGCATACTAGTAAAATAGCTAAGAATTTGGACCAATGGAGCAATGGAATCAATTTAAAATAGGACTCAAAGTGGGCGAAATCACCAATGCATATATTGCACCGAGACTGCTAACTTTGCACTTGTGTAATTCCGGAAGTTTTCCATCAAATTTCATACTTTTGGAGTCATTACCTTCAGAAAAAGATTTTCTACCATTTCATAACTAAAAAAAAAAAGTGCTCACTTGGATAATACAGTGGAACCTCAAATTTTAAACGTATCACTTATCGAACATTTAAAAAATAGAACCCTTTTTTCGAACCAATTTGTCCCTATTATCGAACGCGCCCCTATTTTCAGACCGCCGGGTACCAGACCTGTCAGCCAGCCTCCTCTGTCTGTGTCCCCATGCAGGCTCCATGAGCCAGTCTGGCTTTGTTGATGCTTGAGTGAACACTAACCTGCGCTCTCATTCAAACATTTTACGATTATTTCATTGTGTTTAGTGCTTGTGGGACTGTGAAATAAGCTACCATGGGCCCAAAGAAACTTGCTAGTGGTACCCCTGTGGTAAAGAAAGTGAGAAACACCATAGATGTGAAGAAGGAAATAATACAGAAGTATAAGAGTGGTGTGAGACTTGCTGAGCTTGCCAGGATGTATGGGAAAAACAAGTTGACCATCGGTTCTATCCTGGCAAAGAACAAATCAAGGAAGCTGATGTTGCAAAAGGTGTTAATATGCTAACCAAAAGAAGACCACAAATAGCTGAAGAGGTTGAGAAGTTGTTGCTGGTATGGATCAAGGATAAAGAGATGGCAGGTGATAGTGTTTCAGACGATTATTTGCGAAAAGGCAAGGAAGTTGCATGCCGATCTGGTACAGAAAACTCCTGGAACCAGTTCAGTGACAGAACCATGTTCCATTTTAGGGAAATGTTAAATTATTATTATTATTATTATTATTATAATAAAAAAGAAGTGCTAAACCACAAGGGCTATACAGAGTTGCAGGGCAGAGAAGGAAGCGAGGGTATCGGGCGGCAAAAGGGGGGAGGGATGATTAGTAGGTTACAGAAAACAGCGGGGAAGGGGATAGTGTGGGGGTAGAGGGTAGCAAGAGATTGAGGTAGAAAGGGTTGAGAGGAGTGCTAAAGGTATCATCATCAGAGTTTGTGGAGTAATTCAGTTGTTGTCAAAAAGCCAATGAGAGAGTCTGGATGAAAGGAGGGTCCATCAGCAAGAAGGGAAGGTAGAGAGGAGCAGAGTGAAGACGACATTGGAGGTAAATTCTGCATGCTCGTTGATAGAGTGGCCAGTCTAACAGAATGTGGCTGACCGATACTGGAACCTGACAATTCTCACAGAGAGGAGCAGGGCGTCTCTCCATGAGATATCCATGAGTGAGACGAGCGTGGCCAATACGAAGGCGGGGGAGAGTAGTCTCCCAACCTCGAAACTGATGACAAGAAGACAGCCAGTAACCTATACAGTGGTCCCCAGGTTTTCGTAGTTCCCGGCAATCGTAAAATTCGCCAATCATAGGGGTATTTTCGTATAAACATGGACTCGCTTTTCATAGGTTGACTCGCGAGTCGTAGTTCGTCCGGGATGCATACGCACGGCTTGGGCCAGGGCAGCAGCCAGTCTGGCATTGTTTACCAGTGAGCGAAGGTCCCCTCGCGTGCTCCAGCAAAATATTTCATAATATTCCATTTATTTTAGTGCTTGCAAGTACTAAATAAGCTACCATGGCTCCAATGAAAGCTCTTAGTGCCAAGCCTGTGGTAAAGAAGGTGAGAAATACGATTGAATTTAAGAAAACCATCATTGAACAATATGAAAGTGGTACAAGTGTGGCCGAACTGTCCAGGATGTATAAGAAACCCTACACAACCTTATGTTCCATAGTGGCCAAGAAAAATTAAATAAAGGATGCTGTTGTTGCAAAGGGAGTAACTATGCTGACAAAAATGAAATCACCAGTACTGGAAGAGGTTGATAAGTTATTATTGGTGTGGATAAATGAGAAACAATTAGCAGGAGATACTCTTATGACTTCATTTATTTGTGAAAAGGCTAGGCAGTTGCATGAAGATTTGGTAAAGAAATTGCCTGCAAATAGTGGTGAAGTGAGTGGATTTAAGGCCAGCAAAGGCTGGTTTGAGAGATTTAAGAACCGTACTGGCATACACAGTGTGGTAAGGCATGGTGAAGCTGCCAGTTCGGACCACAAGGCGGCTGAAAAATATGTGCATGAATTCCAGGAGTACATAGAGGCTGAAGGACTGAAACCTGAACAAGTGTTCAATTGTGACGAAACAGGCCTCTTTTGGAAGAAAATGCCAAAGAGGACCTTCATTATACAAGAGGAAAAGGCAATGCCAGGACATAAGCCTATGAAAGACAGGCTGACGCTAATGTTCTGCGCTAATGCTAGTGGGGATTTCAAAGTGAAGCCATTACTAGTGTACCATTCTGAAAATCCCAGAGTGTTCAGGAAAAACAATGTTATGAAGAGTAAATTGTGAGTGTTTTGGAAATCTAATAGTAAGGCATGGGTTACGAGGGAAATTTTCATCGAGTGGTTCAGTGAAGTGTTTGGCCCTAGTGTGAAGGAGCATCTCCTGGAAAAGAAATTGGATCTCAAGTGCGTGCTAGTAATGGACAATGCGCCTGCTCATCCTCCAAACTTGGATGACCTAATTTTCGGAGGAGTTTGGGTTCATCACAGTAAAGTTCTTGCCCCCGAATACCACTCCTCTCCTCCAACCCATGGACCAGCAGGTTATTGCAAACTTTAAAAAACTCTACACAAAAGCAATGTTTCACAGGTGCTTGACTGTGACCACAGACACTCACTTGACCCTAAGGGAATTTTGGAGAGAACACTTCAGCATCCTCCACTGCATAACCCTTATAGGTATGGCTTGGGAGGGAGTGACTACCAGGACTTTGAACTCTGCCTGGAGAAAATTGTGGCCAGATTGTGTCGACAAGAGGGATTTTGAAGGATTTGGGACTGACCCTAATGAGCCTATGTCTGTTGTAAAATCAATTGTGGCACTGGGGAATTCCATGGGGTTGGATGTGAGTTTGGAGGATGTGGAAGAATTGGTGGAAGACTACAATGAAGAGCTCACCACTGAGGAGCTGCAAGAGCTTCAGCAGGAAGAGCAACACATCGCAGCTCAGAATCTTGCTGCAGAGGAGGAGGAAGAGAGATGGAAGAAGGTGCCTTCTTCAGAAATTAAAGAGATTTTTACTATGTGGGGTAAGATGGAAAGCTTTATGGAGAAACATCACCCTAACAAGGTTGTTGCAAGCCAGGTTGGCAACATGTACAGTGACAAAGTCTTGGGCCATTTTAGGGAAGTGTTAAAGAGACGCCAGAAACAGAGCTCTCTCCACAGTTATTTTGTGAGACAGGACTCCAGTGACTCTCAAGGTGGTCCTAGTGGCATTAAGAAACAGAGAAGAGAAGCAACCCCAGAAAAGCAAATGGTACCTGAGGTGTTGATGGAAGGGGATTCCCCTTCCAAACTATAAACAATCCACTCTCTCTCCTCCTCCAGTCTCCCATACACTAAGAAGAATCTCCAATAAAGGTAAGTGTTATGCTGTTAATGTTTCATTCATCATTTCCCATTGTATTGTTTATGTACTACATGTATATTTCATGTTAAATTTTTTTTTGTTTTAATACTTCTGGGTGTCAGGAACGGATTAATTGTATTTACATTATTTCTTATGGGGAAAATTGATTCGTAAATCGTAAATTTCGTTTATAGTAACGGCTCCAGGAACGGATTAATTACGAACAACAAGGGACCACTGTACTCGGTTTAATAGAACTAAGTTTGTTATTGAGCAGAGCAGACCAACGTTGTTGCCAACGGGTGTGAAGGTGGGTAGCTATAACAGCAAAATAGTCTGTGAATGGAACACCTCTATATGAAATTGGAAGGTAATGTGTTGCTGACCGCGCAGCAGTGTCTGCCTGTTCATTTCCCTATACGTCAACATGACCAGGGACCCAACAAAAAAACAATATCTTTATGCTTGGTAGATATACGGCATAACCAAAGCTGGATATGGAGAACTAGGGGGTGAGGTGTATCAAATTTTTGTACAGCCTGTAAAGCACTAAGGGAGTCTGAAACAACCACAAATGATGACACAAGCAAAGATGCAATACGGATAAGTGCTGTAAGAATGGCATACAATTCAGAAGTAAAAATGCTAGCCGAAGACAGTAAATGCCCTCGCACGACGCTGTCCGGAAACACTGCTGCGAATCCGACACCATCAGAAGACTTAGAGTCATCTGTGTACTCTGCGATGGCATGAGAATGAGAGTGGAAGTGGTCTAGAAAAAGAGAGCAGGAAGCTACCGTAGGCAGTTGGGCTTTTGAGCAAGGGAGTGAGAAAGAACAGACTTGAACAGCTGGAACTTCCCAGGGGGTTAGGGAAAAGTGAGATGCTACGTGAACATAGAAAGGTGGGAACTGAAGGGAAGACAAGAGCAAATGTAGGCAAAGAGAAAAGGGATGGAGCAAACACGGGTGGCGAACAAATAAAGAATGTCTACTAATATCAGTGACTATTCTATAAATGGAAGGATTGCGGAGATCATGAGAGCGTACATAGTAGCGAAGGCAATGGGCATCATGACGATCGGACAAGGATGGAACATTCGCTTCTGCATAGAGGCTCTCAACAGGGGAAGAGTGAAAAGCACCAAGGCATAAACGTAATCCCTGATGATGGATGGAATTAAGGCTAGAGAGAGTAGCAGGAGAGGCTGCTGAATAGATCTGGTCACCATAATCGAGTTTCGATAAAATGAGGGCTGAATGTAGGTGAAGGAGAGTTTGACGATCAGCTCCCCATGAAAGATGAGCAAGGGTTTTAATTAAGAAGGTTCAGCCAGCTGTGACAAGTTGCCTTCAGAGAGGTAATGTGAGGTTTCCAGGATAACCTACAGTCAAAGAGAAGGCCTAGAAACCTGGCTGTATCGCATTCAGGGATACGCAAGCCATAAAGGTACAAAGGATGATCGGAAATGACAGAGTGTCCAGTAAAAGTAATTTGGTGAGTTTTGGTACTGGAAAATTTAAACCCATGCGTGGTGGCCCAATTAGAAACACGGTCGACTGCATGCTGGAGAGAAACTGTAATGAGGTGACAGTCAGCGCCTGCACAAGCAATAGCGAAGTCATCAACATAGAGTGACGACCAAATATCGGATGGAAGACTAGAGGCCAAATCATTTATAGCAAGGAGAAAAAGTGTTGTGCTCAGAACACATCCCTGGGGGACACCTTCAGCTTAGACAAAGTCCGGGGAGAGCACATTATTAAGCCGAACACGGAAATGTCTGTCAGTTAAAAAGTTCTTAAGGAAGGATGGTAGATTGCCTCGGAGGCCTAAGGAGTGGGCTTGGGCCAAAGTATTTTACCTCCAAGTTGTGTCATATGCCTTCTCAAGGTCAAAAAATATGGCAATAACTGAGTGGTTATTCGCAAAGGCATTATGAACATACGTATCTAAGCATAGTAAGGGGTCTATGGTAGAACGGCTCTTACGAAAGCCATATTGATGAGTGGAGAGACTGTTGTGTGTCTCTAAATACCACATTAAATGTCGATTTACCAGTGTTATGGGGATATAGGACCCAACATGTATTTATAAGTAACAGTTACTATAATAATACCTAATTATATTGAATTGATGGGGACTTTGCTCTAAATGTCAGAATGACTGATCAACCTTATGACTGAGAGGCAGCTGGGTCAAACCTATTTTTCTCAATATAATAGGTTATACTATAGACACATAAACACACAATTTAAATAAGTAGTTTATAAAGTTGTATTTCTTTTTGTAAAAGTAAAATTAAGGTGTGGTAGAATTGTGGTAACTGGAGAAGTGTGCTTGGCAACAGTCTTTTGTTTTGGTGGGAGGAGCTTAGGTAGGCTTCTCTCTCTCTCCCTCTCACTGACTCTCTCTCTCTGTGGCTGACCTTCAACCTGGCAGGATCTCTGGGTCCTTCTCCTATCTTTTGGGGCATCATGTGTGCTCCAGGGGTGAGTTTTTATAATTTAAGTTTTGGCCACCATACCCAGGGTGACTAAAGTGTGTCAAAACACTGGTTAGCCCAGAGTTATGTCAAGGAGAGAGAAGGAAGAGTGTTGGAACACACCATGTGGAGCACAGGATGGAGTGTGTAGATTTGTTTTGAAAATGGAGGCTGTGATTGTATATTCTGTACATATCTATTGAGAATACAGTTATATTTTTATAGTAGTAGTTTACATAACCTGTGAAGAGGGCTGGTGAAAAGGTATCAGAGACACTCAAGCTGATCAGCCATGATGTAAGTATTACCCCTAGACAAATAAGGCCATTAAGTAAAAGCTACCCCACACTAGAACATGTAGTGAGAACCTTACTATCAAAGTAATAAGGGACAAACCAACGTAACATGGGAGCTTGACCGGGAGAGTTATTTGACTGCTAAAATAACTCAAAACATTCTTTGAACTATATGTGCTGGTATGGGGTAATAACAGTTGCATGTTTCTGGTAGAAGATTTACCAAGGTGGGTCAGTGGAAGTGTTGTTTTCATATATTAGTTTACAGGTTGTTTTTCTCCTAAGGTGGGAGAAAGGTTAAGTAACACATTTGTGTTGTGGTTATGGTAAGTGCTATGTGCATAGTTTACATTCAATTTGTGTTATTTTATGTGCCTGTGGGAAAACTTTGTCCACTGATACTGTAAGAGGGAAGCAAGTGTTTAAAGATAAAACTATGTCAGAAGATGAGTCTTCAGATTTTTTAGGCTTCAGGGAAGAAGGTAATAATTCATCAGTAAACATGCCTGTTAATAGTGAAGATGAGGAATCACCTACTCCAGGTGATATGGAAATGGAGAGAATGAGACTGAAATTAGCTGTACTAGAGGCTGAAATGAAATTAATGAAAGCTAAGGAGAAAGAACGTCAAAGGTTAGGAGGTTCAGAACAAGAGCCTGAGCAGTACTTTAACATAACTAAAGCTGCAAATTTTGTCCCTAAGTTTACAGAGAGTGACCCAGATAGGTATTTTTCTTTTTTTGAGAAGACTGCTTTGGAGCAAGGATGGCCCAAACAGAAGTGGGCTACCCTAGTTCGCACACAACTTGTAGGTAAAGGATTCCAAAGAGTAGAGACTCTGGAGGGGCAAGATTTTTCTGATTATGATAAGATTAAAGAGGAAGTATTGCTTGCCTACCAAATGATACCTGAGAAATATAGACAAAAGTTCAGAAATAAAAAATTTCGGGATGGGCAGACCTTAACTGAGTTTGGGAATGAGAAACTGTTCCTTTTTAAGAAATGGGTTTGTTCTAAAGGAGTTAATAAAGACTATAACAAATTAGTAGATCTGATGGTTCATGAGGAATTGTACAATACAATCCCTGTTGACCTCAGAGAATATTTGGAGGACAAAAACCCAGAAAATCTTTCAGAAGCACTGGATCTAGGTGACCGATTCTTGGCTCGCAGGGAATTGGTAAGTAAAAACAGTCATGCTGCTTCTGAAAATTTCCCCACTCGTTCTAAACCTTATTCCAAGTCCTATGGTCATAAAGGTAAGTGGGACAAGAATTTTCAGGGACAAATGAAGGCTGAGGTGCCCTCTAAAATAGAAGGAAAAGGTAAGTCAGCTGGAGTTCAAAGTTTACCTAGACAATCAGATAATGTTTCAGGTCCTCGAGTAAACAGTACCAGTCCTACACCAAATGGTAAAAATACCTTTAAGAGTTTTATCTGTTACTACTGTAACAAAACTGGACACACTCAAAAGTTTTGCTGGTCAAGGCGGCGAGATCAGGAAAGGGAGGAACCACCCCAGAGGACTCTAACTGCAGAGATACATCCAGTTGCCTGCATTAGGTCTTCAAGGCAAGGTGAGGAGGAACCTTTGGATCTAGATCCCAGGATGTGTATATTTTCTAGTAGGTCCACAGTTGGTTTGCAAAAGAATGTAGGCAGAGTTGAGAACATATTGTCCTTGAGAGATGGATGTAGCACCTACTCTTTGCTACGTGCTGGAGTGCTACCAGTGTCTAAGGATACCTATACTGGGGTAGATATATTGTTGAAGGGTATTACGGGTTCAACCATAAGGACACCGGTACACAAATTATGGGTAGAATCTACATACCAAGTTGGCTATCTCCCTGTAGGTATCTCGGATGAAATTCCCTTCAAAGGGGTCGACCTCTTATTAGGGAATAATGTTATGGGTCTGTTAGACAGTGAGGAACAACTAGGTTGGGGGAAACCAAATCCCAAATGTTGGGAGGAAATGGCTAGGAAAACCCTGCCAGACCTTCTCCCTGATGGTTCCACCATGAGAAGTATGGCTCATGATCATGCTACCAACAGTCTTCATGATATTTCTCATGAGGATGGTGAGGGCTTAAGTTTGGTAACTCCGCTTTCTGATGTTGAACTGCAGTCAACTGAAGAAAAGGATGTTCCAGCCAGAGCTGAGCATGATTGGAGAATGGATCAGTTAAATAGTGTGAGAGAGGCTGCACCTGCTAGGGTGCAATTAATTTCTGTGCAGGAAAATGTCGCTGTTGCTGAGGAAGAGATTTTACAGTTAAATAAGTGTTTTCATTTCAGGGAGGAAACTCTTACAAAGAATTCACCTCTGTTTGCAGTATCGATGGAAGGAGAACAAGGGTTTTGTCCCCAGATGGTGATGTCCAAGGTTTCCAGGCATTTCTTCTGGTCTCAGCTGCGGGAGACTGTCAGAGAGTATATTGAGACCTGTCATGTCTTTCAATTTATAGGGAAACCTAGTCGAAGTATTAACCCTGTTCCCCTTCAGGCTATTTCAGCACCAGGTGAACTCTTCAGCAAGCTGGTAGTAGATGTACTTGGTCCATTCCCAAGGACCAAACTGGGAAATGATTATTTACTCACAAATATTTGCTCCACTACCAGGTACCTGGAAGCAGTCCCTCTGCATAAGATAACTGCTCATGTAGTCTTAAGGGTTTTGATGAAGTTCTTTTTTCATGTTGGTTTTCCTCAAGCAGCACAAACAGATCAAGGGCCTAACTTTACCTCAAAGTCTTTTAGAAATGTTTTGAAGGGACTAAAAGTAGAGCCTCAGTGTTCAACTGTGTATCACTCTCCATCTAAAGGGGAAATAGAGAAATTACATCAAACCCTCAAGACAATGATGCAAGCCTATGGTATAGACAATACTAACAACTGGGATGAGATGATCCCTTTCTTTATATTTGCTGAGTGGGGAAGCACTCTGGAATCTCTAAGCTATTGGCTTGGGGATGATGGTGATGCTCCCCCCTCGGAGCTTTTTCTCAGTTTCAGATACTGTTTGGCTCGTATGAGGTGGATGGTACCAGTGAACGTGCCCATCAACCAGACCAGGATGATGATGTGGGACCATAATATGGACCATGATACTCTGGAGGCTGGAGAGGAAGTGCTGATACTGGAGCCAATTCATGTGAAAATCTGTATAGCAAGTTGCTGTGAGCTGAACATGTTGTGGGGGAAGTTCCCAGGGGTTAGATATAAAACCCACACCCCCAAGCAAGAAAAGAATGAGTATAGTGTACACAATAACCGGTTAAAGGGTTTGAAGTTATGTCAAAAATTCAGAGAGACCAATGTTTTAATGGAATGTAAAGGGCTGCAAAACAATAATCTGTATGAAATACCAAAAGTGTATTTAAGAAATAACATGTGTGTAAAAGATTTTGGGAAATGCATGCTTGGTTTTAATGAGAAAAATGTTGGAGAGTTGGCTCAGCCACCTTGGAACTTTATAAAAGTTGGGATGTCAGTAATGGGGAAAAGTTGAAACTCCATGAAGAAATTGTTAAGGAAGCTGAGCCAATTCAACAATTTTTGTGTGGGAAAAATCTGTATGAAAAATTGGAGATGGAGGAAGAAGTGAAATTCTTCCAACGCCAGTTTGTAGTGCTTAGTGAGAGTCAGTGAGCATTCCCATGCTTCATGGTTCCCAAATTAGATGGCACCCTGGGCATAAACACTGACTACCACAAAGTACATTTAACAACTAAGGTTTACAGGGTTAGAAAGATTGATACTTATGCACTAAAAGATGCAAACATTTTAAATAAGCTAAAACATGGAAGATGTGATTTCCATGGTCTGTGTTCCAGTACCATTTTAATGTGTGTAATGCAAATTGTGTTCATTGTGTGCTTAAAATTTGTGTGTGAGATGGAACGTGATGGTATCTGTGTAAACTTAATGTATCCAACCTGGGTGCAAAGAGATGTCTTTGGTGTTGTTGTTGCACTGCGAGAGGTTGCAGAACTGTTACTATCAATGAGCAACCTTCTAAATTTAAATGTCAACATTTTACCACAGGAAAGAATTTTCATTTTGGGGCTGGCTATTCAGCATTTGTACATGTCTCAGGATCTCTTCATCCTGTTCCTGTGAATAGTGACTAAAATCAGACTCTTAAAATGGGCTTTGTTCCTACAGCCTTTTAATTTGGAAGTCAAATATATAAAAGGCTCAGAGAATGTGGTTGCTGATGCTCTCTCTAGATGTTTCATGTAGATGCATGGTGCGTACTTTGTACATAGTGTTTGTCTTGTGCTGACCTTGTTTTTGCAGTGGTGAACTCTCAGCGAGCCTGAGTACTCTCTACCAGCCATCTGACTGTGAAGGGGTCGAGTCAGAGCCAAAAGTGTGACGAGGGTCAGGGTGTACGTAAATGTGAGTTGAGGCAGTGGTTGACAACCTTCGGTAACATGAGACGTTCAGGAAGGTACGTGATGTTGTGTCTTGGTGTGCTCTATATACAAAACGGCCCGACGGTTTGCCTTTGTGGTCCCCTGGACCCCTCCATATTCTATGTCAGCCTCCTCTCCATAAGTTTGGAGGATCTGTGTGGAGTGGGACCTCGGAAGATGGGCTTAAGTGCCTGACCATGTTAAGGATCGTGAGTGTTGACTGGAAGTCTCACTGTTTGGTTCGGCCACCAAGTGAGAGACACCTTGACATGTTTTGTGAAGTTTCCTGCCTGGGGTACACCTGACTGCTCTGGGTTTGGCTCTACTCTCGTCTCCTGATCAGGAAGATGCCACCCTGGAGTACCAGTTGCTTGCTGGATTACCGTAGCAGAGGCACAGGCCTGTTGGTGCGGGCTTTCACAGTGGGCATTGTGTGCAAAATTTTGCATTGTAATGTGTATTGTTTAAAAGTCACTAAAATTGTAAATAGTTACACCCTTGAGTATATGGGTATGGTTAAAATGCTTTTATAAAAAATTCTGCAATCTGTTGTAAATAACAGTAAAGTGAGGAGTAGTTATGGTGCTAGGAAATATGTAGCATTTCTAGTAGTCTTGTTTACCGCCTTCAGACTTAAGCAATATACTTTTTACTAGCCGTATCCTGAGGGACACGGCTAGCTTTTGTGAGACTTCGTCTGGAGGTGGGGGTGTTATGGGGATATAGGACCCAACATGTATTTATAAGTAACAGTTACTATAATAATACCTAATTATATTGAATTGATGGGGACTTTGCTCTAAATGTCAGAAGGACTGATCAACCTTATGACTGAGAGGCAGCTGGGTCAAACCTATTTTTCTCAATATAATAGGTTATACTATAGACACATGAACACACAATTTAAATAAGTAGTTTATAAAGTTGTATTTCTTTTTGTAAAAGTAAAATTAAGGTGTGGTAGAATTGTGGTAACTGGAGAAGTGTGCTTGGCAACAGTCTTTTGTTTTGGTGGGAGGAGCTTAGGTAGGCTTCTCTCTCTCTCCCTCTCACTGACTCTCTCTCTCTGTGGCTGACCTTCAACCTGGCAGGATCTCTGGGTCCTTCTCCTATCTTTTGGGGCATCATGTGTGCTCCAGGGGTGAGTTTTTATAATTTAAGTTTTGGCCACCATACCCAGGGTGACTAAAGTGTGTCAAAACACTGGTTAGCCCAGAGTTATGTCAAGGAGAGAGAAGGAAGAGTGTTGGAACACACCATGTGGAGCACAGGATGGAGTGTGTAGATTTGTTTTGAAAATGGAGGCTGTGATTGTATATTCTGTACATATCTATTGAGAATACAGTTATATTTTTATAGTAGTAGTTTACATAACCTGTGAAGAGGGCTGGTGAAAAGGTATCAGAGACACTCAAGATGATCAGCCATGATGTAAGTATTACCCCTAGACAAATAAGGCCATTAAGTAAAAGCTACCCCACACTAGAACATGTAGTGAGAACCTTACAATCAAAGTAATAAGGGACAAACCAACGTAACAACCAGATGTTCCATCACTTTGCAAACTGCACTGGTAAGAGCAATGGGACGATAGTGGGAGGCATCATGTCCCGTAGTACCCGGTTTGCGGAACGGGAGAACAATGGCAGATTTCCACAGCTGGGGAAGAACTCCGTGTGACCAAATAAGATTGAAGAGGTGTAAGAGGACTGCAAGGGCTGACTTATGTAAATGTTGTAACATCCGAACATGAATGTTGTCAGGCCCAGCTGCCAATGATCAGCAAGCTGAGAGTGTAGCCTCCAGTTCTTTAAGTGTAAAAGGCACATTATACGGTTCTTCTTTGAGAGAAGAAAAGTCCAAGGGTGCTAACTCTCTGGCAGACTTTGAGGAAAGAAACGAGAGGCATAGATGGAGAAATACGGACCAGATGATTGCCAATTTCAATGGCAACATCAAGAGGGTTTACTCTATCAATGCTGGCAACTCACAGAACAGGAGCCGGGTCAGGAGAGTATTTACCACTCAATTTCCGCACTTTTTTCCAGACTGCACTCACAGAGGAAGCAGAGGTGATGGTGGAAACATAATCTTGCCAGCAAGTGTGTTTAGCATCATGAATGACACAGTGAGCGACCGCACGCTTCTGTTTAAACTCAAGATGTCTCACAGCAGTTATATTGTACCAGTACCTGCCCCATGCAGCACGTTTCAAACGTACTGCACGAGCAAAAGCAGGAGACTACATAGGCATGCACTTTGAGAATGCCTGCCCGAGGTTTGGGGTATAGAATGAGAAGCTGTGGTTAAAACTGAGGACAAGAAGAAGTGTAAAAGCTCATCAATGGAGGACGAAGAAGGAACCTCACTAAAAGTAGTTGGCTGTGAGTAAAGGTCCCAGTTTGCCTGATCAAATTGCCAGCATGGGCTACGGAGAGGTGGTGAATATGAAGAAGTAAGAATGATTGGAAAATGATCGCTGTCATGTAAGTCCGGGAGAATAGACCAGGTGAAGTCTAGTGTGGAAGAGGAAGAGCAGGCTGAGAGATCAATGCAAGAGAGAGTATGAGTACGAGGATCAAAATGGGTTGGAGTGCCTGTATTTAAAACATGGAGGGGATGAGAAGCAAGAAAAGCCTCCAACTGAATGCCACGGGAATCACAGTGAGAATCCCCCAGAGGAAATGATGGGCATTAAAATTGACAAGTAACGGAAGTGGTTGCGGTAAGGACGAAACAAGAAAGGCAACTTCCGGGATAGATAATGCTCGAGAAGGAGAGAGATGCAAAGAACAGAGTGTATACCACATATGCAAGTGGATACGGGCTGCTGTGTAATGCAGCGAAGTACGAACAAATAGCTGATGGTACGGAATATCAGTGCGTAGAAGAAGGGCACTTTCATTAAAGGTCCCATCACTAAAAGGATCCGAAGAATACCTACGGGTACCTACGGACTAGAGGGGTTAGAAAAGTTCACATGCGGCGGTAGCGGAAAACGTTCAAGCAGCAAAGGAATAGTGCACTTCAAAGAAAGGAGTTGCGCAGATGGAGGAGAGGAAAGAGAAGGAACAGGGGGTAGATCAGTGTCCATTGATGGTTTGGTCTCTGCAATATATTCAGAGATAGCTTCAAATGTTTCGGAATTCAAAGACGTCGCCAGAAGACAGCCAACACAGGAGCCAACAGCAAGCTCTCTGTTGTTGTACTCTGGCAGCTGTAGCCTTCACAAGGACATTATTCTCTCATTCATACCTTGTAATTATTACAGTTACAGAGAAGCACTAAATCTGAAGTGTCACAGAGTTCCTGGGAAATCAAGGTTGATCATTTATTTATTTACTTATTTATTTATTAATTTGAACATGATACAGTGAAGTACAAAAGAATACAGTAAAATGCAGCATGCCAAAGCCACTTGAATGCATAGCATTATGGGCAGGCTTAAATTTAACTTAAGATTAACTAAGCAATGATATATTCAGTGGTACAGAAATTATTGTAAAACAGATAACAATTTAGTACAAATGAGTATTACAAAGACAGGTCATATGGTCATTTACTGTGTTGCTGTGTAATCAGTAGAATGGAGTATTCTGTTAGGTAATGAAGATAAATAGTAACAAAGTCTGATTGGGTCACAGGTTGACATTTATGAGATACAATAATGAGATACATATATGAGATACAATTTATGAGATACAATTATTCAGTATTTATTTAGTTGTGGGTGAGTAAGTGATTTTTGAGAAGAGACTTGAGTTTATAAACAGTGTTTCTTTTATATTCACAGGTAATGAATTCCAGATTTTAGGGCCTTTTATGTGCATTGGGTTTTGCATATTGTGAGATGGACACGAGGAACATCAAAGAGTGATCTGTGTCTTGTGTTATGGTCATGTGTTCTGTTGAGGTTGGTAAGGAGATGTTTGAGGGGAGGGTTTATGTCAGAGTTAGGTGTTCTATGTATGTAGTAGGTGCAGTAATAAGTATGGATGTTTTGTATTGTGAGTAGGTTTAGAGTTTTGAATACAATTGGTGGAGTGTGCTGTCTGTAGTAGGAATTTGTTATCATTCTGACTGCAGCCTTTTGTTGGGTGATTAGTGGTCTGAGATTGTTGTTGAGCCCCATGCACAAATTCCATAGGTGAGATAGGGGTAAATAAGTGAGTGATATAGGGCCAGGAGGGCTGACTGTGGAACATAGTATCGTATCTTCGATAGTATGCCTACGGTCTTGGAAATTTTCTTAGAAATTTGTTGTATATGTGTTTGAAATTTGAGTCTATTATCAAGGTGGATTCCTAGGAATTTTCCCTCTTTGAGTTTTGTGATAGGTGATCCATTTATCATTATGTTAAGAGACACATCTGCAGCTCTGTTACCAAACTGAATGTAGTAGGTTTTGTCAATGTTTAGAGTAAGTTTGTTGGTCCTCATCCAGGTTGATATTTTCTGTAATTCGGTATTTACAGTATTGGCTAGCATGACTGGGCTCGGGTGGGAGTAGACATATGTAGTGTCATCTGCAAATAGTGTGGGTTTGAGTAGTTGTGATGCACTGGGTAGGTCATTTATGTATATGAGAAAGAGAAGAGGGCCTAGGACACTTCCCTGTGGGACACCAACTGCAATTGGCTGTGCTGAAGAGTTTGCCCCCATTTGTGTACACATATTGGCTTCTGTTGCTGAGGTATGACTTTAGGTAGTTGAGGGAGTGCCCTCTTATACCATAGTGCGACAATTTTATGTGGAGCAAGTCGTGGTCAACTGTATCGAAAGCTTTACGTAAGTCAATGAAGATCCCCAGTGGGACTTCTTTTTTCTCTATTGCTGTATAAATATGTTCTAGCATGTGGATAATAGCATCATTAGTATTTTTATTAGGCCTGAACCCAAATTGACAGGGGTTGAGTATGTTGTGGGAGATGAGGTAGGAATAGATACGCTTATGGATTAATTTTTCAAAGATTTTAGAGAGAGGGTGTAGGTTGGATATTGGCCTATAGTTATTCAAGTCTGTGTGGTCTCCTCCTTTATGGATCAGGGTGACCCTTGCTATTTTGAGAACTGTAGGAAAGGTAGAGGATTCAATGGATTTGTTAAAGAGTGTTGCAATGATTGGTGATAGCACCTGTGACACTCTTTTGTATACAATGGGTGGTAAGGTATTTAAATCTCCTGTCTTGTTTTTTAGTTTGTTGATAATAAGGGAGACTTCAGTTGGGTTAGTCGGAGCTAGGAACAGTGTGTTCGGGTAGTTGCCAGTGAGGTAGTCATTGGGTGGGGTATCTGAGCTTGGGATTTTATTGTTAAGGTTTTTTCCTATAGTGGAGAAGAAATCATTGAGTCTGTTTGCTGTTTCAGCAGGTGGGAATTGGGGTTCATCTGGTTTTGTAAATTCAATTTCGCTATTTCGTGTTATCTTTTTTGTTCCTAGTATTTCTGATAGGGTTTTCCAGGTCTTTTTTATGTCACCTCGTAAGTTGGATAATCTGTTCTCATAATACAATTTTTTACCCCTTCTTATTAGGCTGGTTAGGATTGACGAGTAACATTTTGTTTGGTCTCTGGTTATGTGGCCCATTCTGTACTGTTTTTTGTATAGGTGCTTTGTATTTATGGATTTGAGGATACTGGGTGTTAGCCAGGGACTGTTCAGCCTCTTTGCAGTCATCTGTTTAGTTTTTTTTAGGGCAGTGCTTGTTATAGAGGTATTGGGTCTTTTTTAGAAAATTATTAATACATTCGTCAATATCTGTATAGATTTCTAGCTCAGTGTGCCAGTCAGTTTGTCACTGCTGCTGTGAAGTTATTGATAGCTGCCTCATTGTGAAGTCTGAAAGTGACTTTAGTAGTGTCTAGGGGTAATTTGCCAAGGTTTGTTATGAGGAAGGTAGGGTAATGATCTGTGGTATTATCTGTGATTATGCCTGATCTTAAGGGGGATATGGTGTTGGTCCAGATGTGGTCTAGTAGGGAAACACTAGTCTCTGTAACTCTTGTAGGTTTTGTTACTGTTGGTAGCAACATGCAGTTACTCATTGTGTTTGTGAATTCAGTAACGTGTTGGTCCTGATCTTGTAGGAGATTTATATTGAAGTCACCTGAGAGTAGTAAGTGATCTTTGTTCATGCGTGCATCAGTTCAGGACTTGTATGACAAATACTGCAATGACAATAAGTTTTCACAATATGCAGTTATTAGATAACTTCAATAATTTAATGAAAGTTCACAACCCACTGTTGACTCCCACTTCATCCTCTTACCAACCACCAGGCCACGGTGCCCCGTGGCCTGGTGGCTAAAGCTCTCGCTTCACAAGGTGTGGGTCTGGGTTCAATTCCCAGGGAGGGTAGAAACACTGCGCGTGTTTCTTTACACGTGTTGTCTATATTCCCAATTAGTAAAATGGGCACCTGGGAGTCAGTCGACTGGTGTGGGTTGCATCATGGGACACAACTGACCTAATTAGACCAAATTTCTCTGCATAACAAGCAACTTTCTATATAGTACTATGTCACTAATGTCAGCTAGGCCTGTATACCATGTGCATGTACTTGTAGTAAATAAAGATATTATTATTATTACTATTATTATTATTATTATTATTATATAAGCTAGCAGATTACATATAATAAATATATATTGCTAGGGTAAAGCTTGTAACAAGAGGTGAGGTGAATAAAGATGCTTAAATTATAAAATTAATGCAAGAAGTATGAGCCAAACCCCCATAGAACATGCAAATATAGGAAGGGATAGAGAGGGACAGGAAGGGGAGGTTAGGTAGGTGGTGAATAAGCAATAACAGTGCTGGTATGTGCAGACCTTAATAGGTTCCATACATATATACAAAATGGCAAGTGAAAGGTCTATCTCATGTGTCAACTACCATACTCTATATTTTGAGAGTTTTTGTGTTGTAGTAACTTTTGTGGGTGCTCTGTCCTGTCAACCTGCTGAATAGTAAGTGTAAAGTGTATTAATTATACTACACAATACTAGTTAACAATATACCAAACCAAATAATGCCTTTTAAACCATCACCATAACTTTCATCTGCCTCCATCTTCCATATCTGGCTCCATCACCTCCATCTGACACCACCATCCCTACCTGCTGGCTCCATTTGACACCACCATCACTACCTGCTGGCTCCATCTGACACCACCATCCCTACCTGCTGGCTCCATCTGACACCACCATCCCTGCCTGCTGACTCCATCCAATACCATCATCACCACATACTGGCTCCATCTGACACCACCATCCCTGCCTGCTGACTCCATCTGACACCATCATCGCCACATACTGGCTCCATCTGACACCACCATCCCTACCTGCTGGCTCCATCTGACACCACCATCCCTGCCTGCTGACTCCATCTGACACCATCATTGCCACATACTGGCTCCATCTGACACCACCATCCCTGCCTGCTGACTCCATCTGACACTGGCATTCTTGCCTGCTCACCCCATCATTTCCATCTGGTTCCATCACCTCCATCTGATTTCATCATCCATATCTGGCTCCATCACATCTGCCTAGGCTCATCATTTCCATCTGGCTCCTCTGTCATCTCCCTGGCCACCAAGTGCCTGTTAATACTACACTATACTGTACCTAATGTACAGTATGAAGTCCTGTAAAACTATACCCCATTCTAAGGTGAGTAAATTTTTAAGAAATTATGTACAGTACAGTATAAATGACTACGGTGATGTTCAAAATCTATGGTAGTGAAATATACCAGATATAAGCATACACTACTGTTTCTGCATAAGATGGATTCTACTTTAAAGAATAGCACTGTTATTTCCATAAAAATGAATACCTTGCATCTTAAAAATAAAATTTGACCAGTTCTACCTTTAAGAGAAAAAAAATGCTCTAGCAGCCAAAAAAGACTGCATTATGTATAGTATTGCAATAATACTGGTAAGTGCAGTAATGTATAAGCAAATTTCAATACCTATCTTCCCTATGGTTCTTTGGATTGATTGTCACATAAACATGAGAGCAAAGGAACAGCCCTTGAACAAACTCTTACAAGGCATATATGCACATACTCTAATATACATAGTATGTAGTGCTGCAGTATATAATACCACAATATGTACAAATGAAAAGTATTCATATTTTAACAAAAAGACACTGTGCATAAAGCTAAACTACTGATACAGTGGTACCTCGAGTTTTGAACAGCTCCCAACTCAAACAATTATGTAAGTGTATTTTTGAAAGTGCTTTTGTAAGTGTATCTTTGGGGGTCTGAAATGGACTAATCTAATTTACATTATTCCTCATGGCAACAAATTCGTTTGGTAACGGCACTCAAACAGCCTTTTGGAATGAATTAGGTTCATAACTTGAGGTATCACTGTACATTTGAAGCTTGGCTTCCTCTTAGTAACTGGTAACATCTTGTTATGCTCACATAAACATACATGATTGCAACTACAATCTTTGAAAAAGAACTGAAGAAGTTATCCTCCCCCCCCCCCCCAAAAAAAAAAAAAAAAAAAAAACTCAGAGACTATAGGTAATCCCTTTTAGGGTATACCTAAATATAAAGATGATCATTAGAGTCTGGTCCTCTCTGGCATCCTTAGACTGAGCAAATACATCACAAATGTAAGAACTATTAAGAATTACTGATAGTCTGCAACATATATACTAACAGGTCTGTATTTCTCAATGTATATGCAATAAGTTTATTTTAATCCCTATTTTAGGGATTATATCCTCCTTGAGAAGATGCAAACAATATGATAACTCATCAAAACAACAAACCATACCTACAACTGCACACCAGAATACTTAGAGTCTTACTGTCTTTATATACAACACCATGTATTGAAGAGAAAATAATTTACAGATAATGCTTCACTACACAGTAGATGTGTTCCTTGTTTTGTGCTATAGATGCATTCCAGGCACATAAGAGCTATGCTAAGCTCAGTCAGGCCATAAGCACTTAATTCCACATAATGAGAATCTTAATATGCTTTGCAAACTGCCCTAACTATATATAGTGAGCGTAGATTGTTCACATGGAATTACTGACAGAAATAGGACATCGCATAATACCAAATTAGCATAACCCAAACAATTTTTTTTTTATAATTACATACAATGATATACTTTATCTGCTTACATACACATTCATTACACATTTATTGAATCAATTTTATTGTGAATACCTTTAATGTCCTCATATACATATATATAATGTTTATTGCCTGTGTAGTCTTAAGTTAGGCTTAAGCTTGCCTGAAATGTTCTACATAACCATGAGCTTTCTACATGCATTATCAAGTGTCATCCATTTCTGTACAATGTATCATGTGGAAATAAATTCTGAATTTGAATAAAGTGAAGGGAAAACTTTTACAAAATATTTCAGGTTTAAAGAAAGACACAAGAGCACATGAGGAGCCCCAAACAAACACTAGACAAGCAATATCAATACATAAAGCTAATTTTTTTATTTTATGACACTATTAAGTTCAAGTTGTTGTTTCCACTGTAGAACACACATTTCAATTTATGGCATATGCAGAATGATTCTCTTGCTAATATAATAACAATTTTATTTTAGTGACTAGGTAGACTAGAGTGTAAATGCATAAAGAACACAAAGGCACAATACTATGACTGGAACAATCCAGGTGCTCCTTGACTTGTGATAGTTCAATTTACAATATTTCAACTTTATGATGGTGCATCATAAAGACAGGAAGTCCATAACTTGTACTCATTTATTTACTTTTCAATACATACTGGTATTTTTTTAGTCACAGTTATTATTTTTTATTTACTTATTCAGTGACAGTAGTTATTTATTTGTTTGTTTAGTATATCATAATCATATTTCACTTACAATATTTTCATCTTACGATGGGTTGGGAGGTAATGCCATTGTAAGTCAAGGAGCATGTGTACACAAATAGCTCGCACATAGGAGAAAGAAACTTTATGATGATGTTGCGTTGGACCATTATCTAGTCACACTAACACATGAAAGAAAAAGAGCCAAAACATCCTCACAGTTTCTTTCTCCTCTCTTTGGGTTATTTGTGTAGTGTATGTAAATGCACGCTCTGGATTTATTTACCAATCACACTAACACATGAAAGAAAAAGAGCCAAAACATCCTCACAGTTTCTTTCTCCTCTCTTTGGGTTATTTGTGTAGTGTATGTAAATGCACGCTCTGGATTTATTTACCAATATTACTTGCCCAATGTACATAAGGGGTGAGATGGGAAACCTCTAAGTTTGTACTGTATAGCAAAATTTTGATGCTTTATTTATATGCTCCTGTGACCTTGGATCATCTGAACAAGTTTATTTATTAATGTAATGAATTATACACAATTAATTAAAGCTTGAAATACATACTCAAGCTCCAAACATTGAGTGCAAGTGTTGCATCTATTAGGTTCAAATTCAATCATTGTGGAGTACTCTCAGTTTGAGAACTCTCTTTAAACTACACACCTCATTATAAATATCAATATGTTATATTAAAAGTTAAAAATGACTGTACCTCTAAATTAAGATATAAACACAATTTTCTTCTACAACACTAGTCTTAGTAGAAAATGTTCTAAATAGTTAGAAAGTGTAAGAGAATTGACTATGAGTATGAGTAGCTATGAGTAGCAACTTGCTCTAATTCTACATGATACAAAAGTTGAAAAGTGTGGAATATTCTTGGATGTAGTGGAAGGCAAGGTTTGAAATCATTACCAGTGACAGATTAAGGCAGCACTTACAAGAAGAGAAGCTTCAGATCAGTAAAGACTTAACACTTGATACAAGATACATGATGATTACATTATTAAAGGCAATAGTTATGGGTCACATGTTAAACAGTATATTTTCTCGGTAGTAAAGTACTACCAACTTGCACAATCAGCCTTCCTTACCTTTGTGAAATAAGAAAGACTGAGATCACTTCTGCTAAATATGTACTCTCAAAAAGACTAACTTTTAATCTAAATAATGTACAATGTATTTAACTAAATATTCCATTTTGAATGTGCATTTTCACACATTAAGAGCAAAGTAGTATAATACATAAGTACTATAACTACTAGAACATATCACCTTTAATAAAATTCCATTCCTGTGAACAATAAGTTAACTTAAAGGGGTGGACTGGTAAGCCAGTGAAAGGCCTCAGTCATATGACCAAAAGCTCCAGTAGCGGGTCATCATATGACTAAGATTCACTGACATCAGGAAACAGCTGTCCTGTTTCCTGGCGAATCTTATCTAACAATATGTTAATCTCTCCATATATATAAATATGATACTGGAAACAAACTTTTACAAAGATCATACAATTTTCTGTTAAAGCACTGTATATTACTGGCCATGAGTTGCATATTTTCTAAATAAATATGCCTAGTTATAATCTGCATCTCATGAGTGCATCCTATCCCCTCCCCCCAAAAAAATAAAAATAAAAAGGTAGGTAAAAAGCATAAGAATAAAGGAGCACTGCAGTAGGACTCCTGGCCCATGCTAGGCAAGTCCCACTCATATTCAACCTTTTTCACTCATATATTTATCCAACAAATTTTTAAAGGCTTTAGGTTCAATGATCAAAGACAGGCCAGTAGTCAGGTAAGCAAGCATGCAGCCAGGCAAGCAAGTAGGCTGACAGACCAGCCAGCCAACAGGCAGGCAGGCAGACCAGCCACCAGGCAGGCAGGCAGGCCAGCAGGTACACAGGCCAGCTGACAGACAGGCCGATAGACAGGTAAGCAGGCTGGTAGCATAGGGCATACATGTAGCAGGACAGAGTAGGGCAGGGAAGGAGAGGCCAAGCAGGATGTGGAAATTTATGGAATCCCTAACTCTACACTGCAACTTGTATACGTATATACTTTACCTTTGATATACCTTTGAAGTTTTGAGAGTTTCACTACTTTCGGAGCCCAGCCATGGGCCAGGCTCATCTGGTGCTTGCCTGGTCAACTAGGCTGTTGCTGCTGGAGGCCTGCTGCCCCACACAACCATCACAGCCAGGGTGATCTGGCACCTGATGAAGATACTTGTCCAGTTTCCTCTTGAAGGCTTCTTCACTTGTTCCAGCCGTGTTTCTGATACATATCTTCTGGTAAGATGTTGAATAGTCTGGGATCGTTAATGTTGATAGAGTGTTCCCTTATTGTCCCCACCACATCCCTGTTCCTCACTGGGTTTATTTTGCATGTCCTCCCATCTCTCTCACTCCAATATGTTGTTATGGCAGTGTGAAGATTTGGGACCAAGCTCTTGAGTACTTTCCAGGTACAGTGGAACCTCAAATTTCGAACTTAATTCGTTCCAGGAGCTAGTTCTAAATTCGAAAAGTCTGAAATTCGAAGCAATATTTCCCATAAGAAATAATGGAAATACAATTAATCCGTTCCAGAAACCCAAAAATATTCACAAAAAAAAAAAATACATTTTATAGAGATTAATTACAGTTTTACATACACACAACAAATGCTATAGTCTTTAATTATGTATAGTAATATAAAATAGCATTTTTACTTACCTTATTGAAGATTGGTGATGGCATCTGGAAGATAGGGAGGAGGAGAGACGGAGTTGGGGTTATTGTTTGGAAGGAGAATCCCCCTCCATGAGGACTTCCGGTATCAAAGCCCTCTCTGGGGTTGCTTCCCTTCTCTGTATTTTAATGCCACTAGGACCAGCCTGAGAGTCATTGGACCCCAGTCTCACAAAATAACTGTCTACAGTCCTCTGTTTCTGTCTCACAAAATAACTATCCACAGTCGTCTGTTTGTCTCACAAAATAACTCCACAGTCGTCTGTTTCTGTCTCACAAAGTAACTGTCCACAGTCGTCTGTTTCTGTCTCACAAAATAACTGTCCACAGTTGTTTGTTTGTCTCACAGAATAACTGTCCACAATCGTCTGTTTGTCTCACAAAATAACTCCACAGTTGTTTGTTTCTGTCTCACAAAATAACTGTCCACAATCGTCTGTTTGTCTCACAAAATAACTCCACAGTCGTCTGTTTCTGTCTCACAAAATAACTGTCCACAGCTGTCTCTTTCTGTCTCACAAAATAACTGTCCACAGTCCTCTGTACATCCTGGCAAGCTCAACAAGTCTCACTCCAATCTCATACTTCTGTATTATTTCCTTCTTCACATCTATGGTGTTTCTCACTTTCTTTACCACAGGGGTACCACTAGCAAGTTTCTTTGGGCCCATGGCAGCTTATTTCACAGCCCCACAAGCACTAAACACAATTAAATAATCGTAAAATGTGTGAATGAGATCACAGGTTAGTGTTCACTCAAGCATAAACAAAGCTAGACTGCTTACGGTGCCTGTGCGGGGATGCGGACAGAGTGGGCCAGCGGACAGGTCCCGTACCCGGCGGTCCAAAAATAGGGGTGCGTTCGATAATAGTGACACAGTTTGTCCGAATAAATGGTCTTATTTTCGAAACGTTCGATATGTGATACGTTCAATTTTTGAGGTTCCACTGTATATATTATCATGTATCTCTCTCTCCTCCACTCCAATGAGTACATGTTCAAGACTTGAAGGCATTCCCAGTAATTTAAGTGCTTTACTGGCTCAATGTGAGCCATAAACGATCTCTGTATTTGTTCCCGCTCTGATATTTCTCCTGTTTTGAACAGGGCCATCAGCAGTGAGTCATATTCTAAATGAAGGAGCACTAGAGATTTGAAGTGTCACCAGTGGCATTATTTCCCTTGTTTTGAAAGTTCTAAATACTCACCCCATCATCTTCCTGTCTGTCATGATTTTTGTCATGTTAAGGTCTTTAAAAGAAAGGTTAGTTGACATAATTATTCCCAGATCTTTTATGAGTTTGTTTCCTTCTATTTGGTGACCCTCCTGAGTTTTGTATATAGTGTTCCTTTTGAGTTCCTCATTCTTTCCATACCTAAGCTGCTGGAACTTATCACCATTGAATGTCATGTTGTTCTCTGCTGCCCACTGGAAAATCCTGCTTATGTTTTCCTGTAATTTTTCAGTGTCCTCTACTGCAGTAACCTTCATGCTTATTTTAGTTTCATCTGCAAATGATGATACAAAAGTGTGATGGGTGTTTTCAGCTATGTCTGCTATGAAGATGATAAACAGCAGAGGTGCCAGGACAGTGCCTTGGGGCACTGAGCTTTTTACCTCGCTGATGCTGAATCTTGCTGTTTACTATTACTTTTTGTGCTCGGTGTGTTAGGAACCCAAAAATCCATCTGCCTACCTTCCCCATAATGCCCATGGCCCTCATTTTGTGCATTATCACTCCATGACTGCATTTGTCAAATGCCTTTGCAAAAATCTGTGTAAATCACATCTGCGTTTTGGTCATCTTCCAATGCCTCCGTAATTCTGTCACATTGATTCAGCAGCTTTGACAAGCATGATCTTCCTGCTCTATAACTATGCTGGTTCAGGTTATGCTGATCCATGAAATTTGTAATCTGCTGTCTCATCACTCTGTTGAAGATTTTTATGGTGTGAAAAGTTAGGGCTACTGGTATGTAATTTTTAGCTAGTGCTCTATTACCTCCCTTATGCAGGGCAGCTATGTCTGCACTCTTTAAGGTCTCTAGTACAATGGTATTTGGCCCAGATGGGCTGATGCCTGGTTGGTATGTCCCATTGTGCTGCACATCTGTAGCATTTCTCTGTTTTGCCTCTTTCTTTGGTTCGATCGTTTCTCTTTACGTCTAAAAAAAGATTGCTGTTCATTTTCCCTTTCTCTGCTTTCTCTGTAGTGCCACGTTCCTTTTACATGATGGTCTGGGCAGTTCAGGTCATAACATTCTCTGAACTGTGTTGAAGCTTTGCACATCACTGGGTGGAAGTACCTGTACTCTTTGTCAAAGCGACACTTTCTCTTTCTCAACATGTTTGCACATTTTCTGTTGTGATTATTCCAGCATGCTCTACCATATAGGCACATACAGTAGGGCCATGCTTTATGGCGCTTCACCTTATGGCATTCTGCTAATACGGACATTTCAAATTATGACCAAAACTCTCTATACGGCTCCCTCCACCTGACTTTCTAACATGGTTGCCATGCCCTACCCTGTGTGTTTACATTCTCTGCAAGCACGACTCTCCATTATGTCTAGAAACTTTCCAAAATTTCAAGTGTTTTAAAGTTTTCATATTTTATATACTCTGATAATTATACTTGTGTACCTGTACCTAAATAAACTTACACATTGTGCTGGCATACAGGTACATGCTAAAATCAATAAGTGTGTCTTATTAGTTTTGAAGATGCCATATTAATAATAATAATAATAATCATTCTGAGATTCATTAAATGTTGGATATTATGTTAATATAAACATTTTCATTAACCCATCTATGATATTTTTTCAAAATTATATAATGAACATGTTAAGTAACATATAAACATGATATATACGCCCAAAGTAGAATAAATTAACATAAATATGAGATGTTTTTCCAGTTGTCTTTTCTCTAGTTCAACACAAAAGAAAATATGTACACAACAGTATTACTGTGGGTAACTAGAAAATTATTCCTTTTGTATGCCTTCATTCAGAGCACTATTCCTTCTAAAAAAAATGTGTTACATGAGGATGGGAGTGTTGGTCTTTATTTATTCTACTTTACCAAAGTGGAGACAACTTGTACACAATGTAAGGTGTTTGTATTATGGTATAGGATTCACAGACATGGGAATGAACGTGTATCAACCAAAACCAGATGAGTTCGTCTGTTAGTTTACATATTCTGTGGCTCTGTCTTCTCTCTCTTGTTTATTCGCTTTTATGTTGTTTAATCACCTTTCACCCTACATTAACCCTTTCAGGGTCAGTCCCGTACATGTATGGCTTAACAGCCAGTGTCGGTCTCATACTTAACCCTTTGACTGTTTACGACGTATAAATACGTCTCACAAGCCAATGTTTCTGACGTATTTATATGCACAAATTCTAGCAGCTGCAAATCAAGCGGGAAAGGCCTGGTAGGCCTACATGAGAGAGAATGGGTCTCAGTGGTCGGTGTGCACCCTGTGAAAAAAATCTGGGACCCAGCGGTGCATTGTGGGAACGCCATCTTGTTAGTCCATTTTCACCATGCCTCTCGGTAAGAAGTTCCTCACTCCTCGGCAGATTGGATGTCTTTTGTTCCCAAGTGATAGCTCTAACAGCGATGAAAATGTCAGTGACAGTGAATTCCAGGGTTTTGAAGTGAGTGTTACCGGAAAAAGTGCCCAGGATAACGTAATTAGTGATGAAAACCCAGATGACCCACAACCTTCCACCTCTGGTGCTGGGCCGGCTTTTTCACGTTCACGTTCGCCTGTACCAGGACGAAAGAGGAAACTATTTGGTCGTGTACAACACCCAGATGATAGCAGTGAATGTGATAGTGATAGTGATTTCAAGGTCATTGAAAGCAGTTCTAGTGACAGTGAGGGTGAATATTCCCCAGTGAAGCGGCAGTATGTACGACGTAGCATGCGGTCTGGTAGTGTTTCATATGTTGTTCCAAGGGGAAGGAGAAACTCTGGGAGCACATCCCGTGGCCCTACACCACGACCTGATAGTGAAGATGACGATATTGTAACGATGGGTATGAATGATGTGAGTGAGGGAGCAGGCAGTGGTGGTGATAGTGAGGGTGGCATGGCCCATGTGGCACCATCAGTGGGCCACGCTACTACCTACGCTGCTGACTCTGCACAATAACCAGCCTCACCCGACCCCACACTCCCACAACCTGCACTCCCACAACCTGCACAACCACAACCTGCACAACCACAACCATGGTACAATATCCAGACCCCACCAGCAGACTGCATCTGGGATTGGCAGGATGGTGACGAATTTGTTCCCAGTCCCCATGACTTTAATGAAACACAAAGTGGAATAAAGCCATCATGTCCACTTGGGAACAATGCCAGTGAACTGGACTGCTTTGAGTTATTCTTCGATGAACCCCTGATGGACATCATTGTCAGGGAAACAAACACATACTGTGATTACACCATGGCAAATACAATTCTCTCACCAAAATCACGGCTACACAAGTGGAAGGAGACAACTGTGGCAGAGATGTACCTGTTTTTTGCCACAATAATGTTTATGCCACATGTGTATAATCACAACTGTCACCACATACTAGGCAACAGAATGCCTGATTTCAACTCCAGGTTTTAGTGACATTATAGGTGTCAATCGTTTCCTGATACTGTTACGTATGTTACACTTTTCAGACAAAACCAGGCCTGACAAAAGCGACAGGTTATATAAGATAAGAAATGTGTTTATGTACCTGAAACAAAAGTGCTGCATGTATTTTTATCCCTTCAGGAAGCTTGTTATTGATGAGTCCTTGATTTTATTCAAACGAAGACTCTAATTCAAGCAATATATACCAAGCAAGAGGAAACGCTTTGGTATAGAGCTATTTGTACTGTGTGATTGCAGAAGTGGTCTAGTTTTGGATATCATTGTGTACACTGGCAGTAATACTTTGAGAGATACCATGAAGTTATTGGGTATCTCTGGTGATGTGGTTCGAACAATGATGGAACCATATCTTGGTAAGGGGCATATGTTACTTACTGATAACTGGTACACAAGCCCCTTACTCAGTGATTTCTTGCCAGTGAACTTGACAGACGTGTGTGGCACAGTGCGTCGTAATCGTAAACATATGCCAAGGTTCGATGCTGGCACTCGCAGAGGTGAGGTGCAAGCCTTTGCTGCCAATGACATCATGGCATTTCGGTGGCATGACAAACGTGATGTCACATTATTGACATCGGTTCACCGAAACGAAATGGTACACAGTGGCAGGCAATACAGAGAGACCAATGAACCCATTCTAAAGCCTGCAGCTGTCATGGACTACAACTTCAATATGCGCTTAGTGGACAAATGTGACATGCAGATTGGGTTTGCAGACTGTGTACGCAAGAGTTGTAAGTGGTATATAAAACTTTTTTTCCATCTTGTTGATATCTCTATGCTGAATTCTTATAACATATACAAGTTGAAGACCAACAAAACACCAAAATATGGTGAATTTTGCTTGTCAGTAATCAGACAAATAATTGCAAAGTACCAAGGAGCAACACCTGCAATAGACCAGCGCCCACGAAATTACCAACACACGTCATCTCGTTTCAGGCCTGGTGATCACTACCCCATGCAACTGCCTCATACTACTGCCAAGAAAAATGCTCAGAAGAGGTGTTATGTATGTACACATACCACAAAACGCCCACAAACACGCAGAGACACTCGTTTTATGTGTGAGGAGTGTCAAGTGTCACTCTGCATATACCCATGTTTCAAAGAGTTCCACAAGCTGCAGCAGTTCTAGGAACGTGTTTAGCGACTGTACATATGTTTATATATTATGGAACAATAGTAATAAACATTGTTTTGTATTGTTTGTTTGTGTAAACAAAGTGTATACACAAACTAATAGTGATAAAGTTTGTTCTGTTATTGTGTTGTAAACAATGAATGTATATTTGAAGAATGCACCTTACATTGGTCTCACAGGCCACATAAGTTACCTGGAACAGAAAAATATTGAAAAATGCAAGAAACCTTTGAATTAGAGTAAATAAAAGAATACCGGGTGGGCGGCAATCGCCGCTGTTGCCGTACACACATCACTTTCTGCAAACTTTGTGGCTCTATATCTCGGTAAGTACTGATGGCAAAAAATTTTTTTTAGGCTTAAAACACTCAGAAAAATATTCCTAACATTTTCATAGGAAAAAGTATTTTTTTTTTTTCGAATATTTGGCGACATAGAATGACAGTTTCCGAGAGGGGCCTGAAACAGTCAAAGGGTTAAATGCCAAAATTCTAGCGCCTTCAAATCTGGTGGAAGAAAGCTGGAAGGCTTACATATGGCCTGTATGGCCTACATAAGGCCTGTGTGGTCAGTGTGCGCAGTATAAAAACAATCATACAGTGAGACAAAAAAACTTTGATCGTATTTTTGGTTTAACACTTTCAGGGTTTCGGCCATACTAGTACGGTTTACATGCCAGGGTCCTTGACGTACTAGTACGCATAAATTCTAGCACCTTCAAATCTCGCGGGAAAAGGCTGGTAGGCCTAGGTGTGAGAGAATGGGTGTGTGGGGTCGGTGTATGTGGTAGAAAAAAAAATCTGGGACCCAGTGGCACATTGTGGGAACACCATTTTAGTAGACGTTGTTCGCCATGCCTCGCGGTAAGAAGCTCCTTGCTCCTCGGCGAATTGGGACACTTTTGTTCCCCAGTGACAGTTCTAATACAGATGGAAGTGCCAGTGAAGATGAGTTTCAAGGTTTTGGTGAGGTTTTGACAGAAACTAATGACCATAATATCGGTAATGGTGAGGAAAACCCAGATGACCCTCAGCCTTCCACTTCTGCTGGTGGGCCGTCTTGTTCATGTTCAGTTGTACCAGAATCAAAGAGGAAACTCCTATTTTCCCAAATCCTGGACTCAGATGTGAGCACTGGAGATGATAGTGACAGTGAATATGAACTACAAGCTCTTGAAACCAGTTCCAGAAGTGATAGTGAAGTGCAATATTTTCCAGTGAAGTGTCAGTATATACGACAATATATGCGCTCTGGTAGTGTGCCATATGCTATTCCAAGGGGAAGGAGTACATCTCGGAGTACATCCCGTGGCTGTACAACAGGAACAGTGACAATGACGATGACAGTGTTGCAACTGGGATGGAAAATGTGCATGGTGGTGGTAGTAGCGGTGCCGGTCGTGAGGCACCAGCAGTGGGCCATGCTGCCACTCACACCGCTGCCTCAGCTGATCAACACCAAAGGCCACCATCCCCCACCCACCCACAACACCAGCGTCCACAACCACAACCTCCACAACCTCCACAACCACAACTACCTGTCATTGTCCAGTACCCACCAGCAGACTGCACCTGGGATTGGCAGGAAGCTGTCAATTTTGTTCCAAATCCCCACCAGTTTGATGAAAACCAAAGTGGAATACGGCCATGTTGTACACTGGGGAACAATGCCACTGAACTGGAATGTTTCGAGTTATTCTTTGACGAACCCCTGATGGAAATTATTGTCAGGGAAAGCAACAGATACTACGAGTACACCATGGCAAACACAATACTTTCACCAAGCTCACGGCTACACAGATGGAAGGAGACAACTGTGACTGAGATGTATCTTTTCTTTGCCACAATAATGCTTATGCCACATGTGTATAAGCACAGTGTGAAATCATACTGGTCAACAGACCGCCTCATTGCAACCCCAGGTTTCAGTGATATAATGCCAGTGAATCGATTTGTGCTACTATTATGTGTGCTTCACTTCACAGACAAAACCAGGCCTGACAGAAACGACAGGTTATATAAGATTAGGCATGTGTTTGTGTATCTGAAAGAGAAATTCATTATGTATTTTTATCCCTTCAGGAAGCTTGTAATTGACGAGTCTTTGATTCTGTTCAAAGGAAGACTCTCAAGCAGTACATACCAAGCAAGAGGAAACGCTTTGGTATAAAGTTGTTTGTGCTTTGTGATTGTTACAGTGGTCTGGTATTGGATATTATTGTGTACACTGGAAGTTATACATTGCAAAATACCAGGAAGTTATTGGGCATCTCTGGTGATGTGGTTAGAACAAAGATAGGACCATACCTTGGTAAGGGGCATATATTACATACTGATAACTGGTACACAAGCCCCACATTCAGTGATTTTTTGCGAGTGAACATGACAGATGTGTGTGGCACAGTGCGTGCAAATCGTAAATATATGCCCAGGTTTGATGCTGGCACTCATACAGGTGAGGTTCAGGCGTTTGCTGCCAATGACATCATGGCATTTCAGTGGCATGACAAACGAGATGTCACACTGTTGTCATTAGTTCACCCTAACGAAATGACAAACACTGGCAGGCAGCATAAAGAAAGCAATGAACCCATTCTAAAACCTGCAGCTGTGATTGATTACACCCTCAATATGCACTCAGTGGACAAATATGACATGCAGATTGGGTTTGCTGATTGTGTTCGCAAGAGTTATAAGTGGTACATAAAACTCCTTTTCCATCTTTTGGACATTTCCATGCTCAATGCTTATAATATGTATAAGATGAGGACCAGAAACAAACCATCATAAGGCGAATTCTGTTTGTCTCTCATCAGACAAATAGTATTCAAGTACCAAGGAACAACACCTGCAATAGACCGCCCACTAAATTATCAACAACTACCTTCTCATCTGAAGCATGGTGATCACTTCCTGGTAAAACTGCCTGCTACTGCTTTCAAGAAAAAGGCTCAGAAGAGGTGTTACGTCTGTGCACATACAAAAAACCGTCCACAACAACGCAGACACGCTCTGAATGGGGATTAGTCACTAGTGGCATTCCACAAGGATAAGTCTTAGGCCCTCTCTTGTTCATAATTTACATTAATGACCTTGATGAAGGGATTACGAGTGATATGAGTAAATTTGCTGATGATACAAAGATAGGCCATATAATTCATTCTGAGGAGGATAGCAATGAACTCCAGGAGGATTTGGACAAATTAATGTTCTGGTCTACAAAATGGCAGATGAAGCTCAATGTGGATAAGTGTAAGGTACTAGTCCTTGGTAATGAAAATAACCCTCGAAGCTATAATCTAGGTGAAGCAGAGCTTGATCATACAGAATGTGAAAAAGACTTGGGAGTCATGGTAAGCAGAAATCTAAAGCCAAGACAGCAAGTGTTTACTGGAGTTTACCAGTGCCTGTAGTGGTGCGCAACAAGGCTAACAGATTACTTGGATTTATCTCAAGAAGTATAAGTAACAGAAGTCCAAAAGTTATTTTACAGCTCTATACATCACTAGTGAGGCCTCATTTAGATTATGCTGCTCAGTTTTGGTCTCCTTACTACAGGATGGATATAGACTCATTAGAGAACATACAGAGAAGAATGAGTAAAATGATTTACTGTGTAAGGAATCTCCCGCATGAAGATAGACTTAAAGCCTTAAATCTCCACTCTCTGCAGAGGCATAGAATGAGGGGAGATATCATTGAAGTGTATAAGTGGATGATGGGCATAAACAAAGGAGATATTAATAAAGTACTGAGGGTGTCAAACCAGAAATAATGGATTTAAGTTGGATAAATTTAGATTTAGAAAGGACATAGGTGAGTACTGGTTTTCTAACAGAGTTGTAGATGTGTGGAACAGTCTTCCCAGTTGGGTGATAGAGGCTAGGACCTTGGGTAGCTTTAAGAAGAGATTGGACAAATATATGAGTGGGAGGGGCTGGGTTTGATTGGTGTCATTGGCTATGGGAGTTATTTCTTGGGTAGCTTTAGGTAGAGGTCGTTTTGATAAGGACCTGCCTTGCATGGGCCAGTAGGCCTTCTGCAGTGTTCCTCCATTCTTATGTTCTTATGTTTTATGTGTGAGGAGTGTAAAACACCACTGTGCATGACACCATGTTTCAAAGACTTCCACAGGCTGCAGAACTTCTAGAAACATTCCCTGTGACTGTATATGTGTATATAAAACATAGAAAAATAGTAATAAACAACATTTTATATAGTTTGTGTGTGAAAAACAATAATTATAAACAATATAAGGACAACAACGTTTGTGGAGTTATTGTGTAGTAAATAAAGAGAAAAAACTTATAAAATAGTGCTAATATTGGTCTCACAGGCCATAAAAGTTACTTGGAAAAAAAAATTAAAAAATAATAGAAAATAGTACCTAACAAAACAAAAACAAATAACACTGGGTGACGGCAGTCAGTGATGATACCATATAAGGGGCATTTTCTGTCAACTTCACGCCTCCATATCTCGGTAAGTATTGATGGTAAAAATTTTTTGTTTAGCCTATAATGTTTAGAAAAAAAAACTATCTTCTCATAAGAAAAAATTATTTTTTTTTTTTTAAATTTGGGGGACCTAGAGAACAAGTCTCTGAGAGGGCCTGTGGACCCTGAAAGGGTTAAAACAGTGACTTTGCAGTGTATTTTCATATGGTATTTATGATTGTATTCTCATTTTCTTGGTCTCATTAGTGTTGTGTTCCTGTCTGGGAGACCCAAGGAATATATGTGATTAATGTATATTTCCTATTCATTTAATACTATATTGCCGATAACATTATTAGTAGCTAAAATAATGCTATTGTGCTTTATATTATTATCTATCCCTATAATTTTAGCTATGCATATAGGTAGGATGTGGGTTTTGATTTAAGTCTGGAATTACTGTCCTAACTACCATGGGGTAGTTGAGTCAATTGGTATCTCGGAGAGGTGTTACAAACAGAAATAATGTCTGGTTTAGAAGCGTTGTCTGAAGCAGTTCCAACATAATTCTAGCCTTGTAAACATCTCCTCCTCCTTGAGCTTTATATAGACTTAAGTCTTGGCTAAGTAATGGTTCCATTGGTAAGACTGAACCTTTTCCTCGCTACTCTAGACATCAATGAAGGACCGAGTCATGTTTGTGCATAGAGTTTCTGATAGCTACTGAGGTGGTGAATTTCTTTGCCATTTAATCGGATCTGATTGGGTTTATGGAGTGTTACAGTAGTCTTGATTTGAACTGATCCAGATTTATATTCAGTAAGATGGGAGTGCTCCTATTAGGACTCTATTGAAGGTCTCAGATGTGTGCTTGTCTGTCATTCGTTTGTTATTTTCTCACTTGGCTTATAGCACTTGAATCCAGTGATTATTAGAGAACTTTTGTACAATCTAAACTTGTACGTACATTCAGACAAATCTGTCAAGAACGGTATCTCTAAAAATATATAGCTATGTAAATAAGGTTAAGTATAGTGACTATAGAAAAGTCACTTTGACTAAATGTTCCAAAATTGTAACTTAAACTTATGGTCATTGTTATTCTGAAGAACTTTGTTGTACCTTCAACAAAGGAGAAAGTATTTGTTACTTCTATTAAAACAATTTAATATTAAAAATATTAAATTACCAATTTTGTCAGATTATTATCTCCTAGTAAATAATTTCGTATACTAAAGACAGTCAGTTGTAAATAATCCAACTCATTGTTACAAGAGAGACTTTCACAGGCTATACATGTAAAAGATTTATTCCAAACCCCTAGGATTTCTCCTCTTACTTTGCTAGTATACTTAGCGAGACACATGAATTTTCTTTTTGTAACAAATGGAGTACCTGTCCGGGATGCCTGTTGATCTAAGGCATTGAATGAAAGAACCTTATTAAAGCCAAATACGTATTAGGAATTATTCTTCTCTTTAGTTAGTTTCAAATTTTGATCATGGAAAATCACATTAAGCAATTATTTGAGGATCTAACATTGTCAAAGCTAGATTCCTTGAAACTTCAAATATGTTGGCAGATAGCCTGTAATTTAGGAGTACCATATGATATATATTACACAGCCAATACCGTAAGGTCAATAATTAGAAACAAATTGTTTTGTGGGGCCTCTGATGTTCATGTAGCAATAGATTATGACTCTGAAAGTATAATATCTCAAGTAAGCTACCACTCAAGACTCAAAGAACTAGAAGGACAATCTCAAGGAGTTGATCTTGAGACCGAACCCAATAGATCTCCCGCTCTTGCTTCTAGCCAAGTAGATGAAATATCACAGGGTGCAGCTGGTGTTCTAAATTTGCCTGTTACTGCAGGTATTCCTATGAATACTCAGCCTGTCAATGACCACGGTGCACGACCAAAGGAATATCCAGGTACCTCCAGTTCGATTCCTTCCTTCTCAAAACCCTTGGGGCATATTTTTCAAAGTCAATTTGAGAAACTAGAATGTCTATTGGTATTACAGACTGCTCAAATTGAGGCTCAACACAAGTTGAATGAAGAAGACTTCCAAATAGAGACTTTCTGTTATGTAAGGCAACAACAGGGTAACATGAGTGAAAGATGTACTGAATCCTCAGTGCATCTTTCACTCGTGTTCCCAAATTTAATGACAAAGATTTAGATACTTATTTCAAAGTCTTCAAGAAACAGGCGCGTGCTATGCACTGGCTCCGACAACACTGAGCAGCCTTATTGTACACTTCATTATCTGGCAAAGCTAAAAGTTGTACTGCTACGTTACCTTCTGAGAAGTATGTGCATTATGACTCAGTTAAGAAGGCTATCCTCGAGGCTTACGACCTTCTCCCAGTAAGTTATCAAAAACTTTTTGAGCATTAAAACGCCAGCCTGTTCAATTGCACGTAGCTTTTGCAAGTGAACAGAAAACCGCTTTTGAGAGGTGGTGTAGAGCCTCTAATTGTAATTCTATGTTAAGTCTCTCGCAGTTGATCTTGCATGAGGATTTTTATAATAACTTGCTTGAAGATTTGCATAGGTATTTAATTGGTTGCCCCGTAGTAAATTTGCTAGAGACAGCCTCACTCACCGATAATTATGAAATATCGCAACAACTGATTGGCGAAGGAAAAAGCAAAGAAACAGTGAATAAATCTGCTCCTAAGAAAGGACAATCTAACCTTACAGAGGTACGTCGCACATACAACCCTCGCCTGACCTCTTATCATGCCTCCACACAAATTAATGATAAATTTAGATTGGACTCTGGGAAAAGTTCAAAGCCAGTAAGACAAAACAGTGTGTTGAAATGCACCTACTGTATGAAGAAAGGGCATTTAAGGAGACATTGTTATTGGCAAGAGAGGGATACAAGGAATGAACAACAAGTTCGTTTCCCAACTCAAGTCATATCTTCCTCGGCATCCCAAAAGAAACAGAACCCTAGTTCCAAACCGGGTTCATGAGAGTGAATCAGCAGTCACTCTAGCTGACTCAATACTAGAACCATATCAGAACAAGATGTTCACTCGGCAATGAGTCCTTCCTTGGGCTAGAAGAAACTCAATTAATTGAAGTTAACTCCTTCCGAGACACTGGAAGTTATTTAACCTTGTTAAAGAAAGGCACACTTCCTGCAAGCGATAAGACTTACACCAAGCTAGATGTATTATTAGAGGCCTATGGATGCACCATTATACGAGTGCCTCTTCACAAAATATATATCCAAACACAAACCTATAATGGCTTTGTGTCGGTAGGTATATCAGGTGAAGCATTTCCAATTTAGGGCGTTGACTCACTCATAGGCAATGATCTAGACTATCCAGGTATAAGCCGAGAGCCTCTAGTTATGGATAACTCTACTGACACTAACTATGCCATAGAAGCTCAGAAAGAGGAAACTATCTTATTCCCTCTTAATGTTATAACTAGGGCAATGTCTAGAGTGCAGCAAAATCCTTTGCCAACTGAAGTCCTAGGAGACAAGGAGGATATAGGTCTCGGATTATTGTTCAGCAAAGCTTTACAACCCGGAACTTCAAATCCAAAATACAGTGGACCCCCAACTTACAATATTAATTCATTCCAGAAGTCTGTTCGGGTGCCGTTACCGAACGAATTTGTTCCCATAAGGAATATTGTAAATTAGATTAGTCCGTTTCAGACCCCTAAAAATACACATACAAAAGCACATACAAAAATACACTTACATAATTGTTAGAGTTGGGAGCTGATTGTAAGGCGGGGGTCCACTGTATTCTATGATCAACCCTATTCAAGATTCTTCTGGCATCAATTTGCTATCTAAAGAAGAGCTAATTAGAGATCAGTCCCTAGATCCATCCCTGAAAAAATTACGAGAGATAGCAATCACGGAGGATGATGCTCAAGACCTGGACAACTGTTACTATCTTGGTAATGATATATTGATGAAAAAGGAAAAGTGTCTTTTGTCATCCGATGATCTTCTATCTACAAGTAAGCACCTAGTTGTACTACCCAATATTTTCAGAGAATTAGCTATTAGTTTTGCCCAGCACAGTCCTTTGGAAGAACATTTGGGAGTCAAGAAAACACTGGGCAAAATAGCCAAGCATTTCTATTGGCCCCGGATGAAGGTGACTGGAAAGTTACGTAAAGAGTTGTCAAGTCTGCCAAGTGGCCAGCAAACCCTCACACTCACCTCCACCAGTTCCCCTCATTCCGATTCCCATCAGCGGTGAACCCTTCTCACGCCTGATAATAGATTGCGTTGGTTTGTTACCAAGGACTAAACAAGGTAATCAATATCCATTTACAATTATGGATGTTGTTACTCGCTATCTGGAAGCTATTCTGTTGAGAAAAATTAATGCTAGCATCACTGTCCAAGCTTTATTAAAATTTTTCTCTCAGGTGGGGATTCCCCAGAGAATTCAGTCCGATCAAGGCTCAAATTTTACCTCTAAGATGTTTCAGGATACCTTATCTCACCTCGGAATCAAATCAGTATTCTCTGCTGCTTACCAACCTCAGTCACAAGAAGCTCTCGAACGTTTCCACCAAACTTTAAAATCAATGATGAGAGCTTACTGAGAACAGTTTTCCTGAGACTGGGACGAGGAAATACCATTCCTCTTTGTTGCCATAAGGGAAAGCGAACAAGAAAGCACTCCTTAAGCATTCCTTAAGTACAGAAAATGAAAATGAAAATGTTTATTTCCATACAAAGCTTACATTGTGTGGTTTACATATTATAAAACATTAATTACAAAGAAGGCCACTAGCATGCCTAAGCATTTCAGGCAAACTAATCCTAATTCTTACTCTATACTGACACAGGTTATGGAGCAGTACATTTTAATATACACTATTGCATACTGATATAAAAGTTAGGTAATTGAAGTGATTAAAATTAATTAGATTTATAACAGTGAGGTAATACAAAACATATAACAATATTACAATTAGTAAATTTAGTAATGGGAATGGTTTTATCTTGGCATGATACACTGTTTCTATAAGAGCTCCTATGTTGGCCGAGTATTTCCGACAAACTTAGAACAGAGGATACTTTGTCTCTACACCAGACCCCATCTATGAGATTAACACTTAAGTGTTCAACTAGGTGGCCACTGGCATTTCTGAGTGGAAAGCTAGGATAACTGAACATATGGGTTATAAGAGGGGTAATGCCCCACCCTAGGTAGGTCACTCTAAAGATTTTTTAGTGATTTATATCCTGTGTACCTAGTTCCAGAAGCTAATAACTCCTGAGTCATATATTGATGTTAGTTAGGGCAGTCCCAAAGAATATTGGGAACTCTAGGCTGTAGGCTAGAGTTACACATTAATTGTTTGTAGGTACCAGTCTCCCTTTGCATGTGGCTGTTGTGTAAGAAATTTCATAGAGGTCAAGTTAGCCTGGGTAGTCAATCTCAAGATAAGCTCTAGCTAGGACAAACTGCACATCAAGTAAGTTTGTTCCAATTTGTGCATGGGAAAGTGGGGACCTGCTAGTTCTTCATCCAAATTACCTTTTCCAAAGAAGTGAACCACAGGAGCTTGTGAGGGTAGGATTATCTTACATTTATTTATTTATTTATTTATTTGAACATGATACAGAGAAGTACAAAGGAATACAGTAATTAAGTGTAACATGCCAAAGCCATTTGTATGCAAAGCATTATGGGCAGGCTTAAAGTTAACTTAAGATTAACTAAGCAATGATATATTCAGTGGTAAAACATTATTGTAAACAGATTACAATTACAATGTTACAATGTTGTTAGTTGTGTCCCCCAGCCTCATTCTCACAACACAATGCAAATAACAATGTTGTTGTGTCCCCCAGGCATTAGCAGCATCAGCAGTGACTGCTAGGGTTGAGCATCTTATAAGTTTCCATAGAGGGCCTACTTACATCCATGTTTCTCTGGTAAAGATTGGTCAAGATGTAGGTTTAACATTTAAAATTTATGCTCTGTTGGAGACTGCCCTCGTCTAGTACATGTATATGATGGTTGTCAGTTGTTGTGAACAAAGAGTGGCAGGGTGAGGAGAGTGGGAAAAAGACTGGCCATGCACCTCTCCCTTACTACACCACCTTCCTTACCTCCCTCCCTTCTCCCCTTTCACTCTCTCTCTTTCTCTGTTTCTCTCCCTCACCCTCCCCACCTTTTCTCCAGGTCCTCCCTCCCTCCTGCCTTTTCTCCAGGCCTCCCTCCCTCCATTCTTCAATCATTGAAGCTAAAATGTTGGGGTAACTTTAAAAATAGGTTGGACAAATATATGAGTGATAAAGGTTGGATCTGAGTAGGACCCACTTAGCATGCCAGTAGGCCTACTGTAGCACTCCTCTATTTTATGTTTTAACTGAGAGTTTGGTAATCAGCTGTTGTGTAAACAAAGTAAGGGAAACAGCCTGCATGAATTACTGGATATTATCATATTTATTTGTATATTTAACCCTTTGAGGGTTTCGGCCGTACTAGTACGGCTTACGACCCAGGGTTTTTGACGTACTAGTACGCCTAAATTCTAGCGCCCTCAAATCTAGTGGGAGAAAGCTGGTAGGCCTACATATGAAAGAATGGGTCTATGTGGTCAGTGTGCACAGTGTAAAAAAAATCCTGCAGCACACAGTGCATAATGAGAAAAAAAAACTTTGACCGTTTTTTGGAATAAAACAGCGACTTTGCACTGAATTTTCGTATGGTATTTATTTATGTATTCTAGTTTTCTTGGTCTCATTTTATAGAATGGAAGACATATTACAGAAATTGAGATGATTTTGACTGGTTTTACAATGAAAAGTACCTTGAAATTGAGTTCAAAGAAGCAGAAATGTTCGATTTTTACCAAAGTTCAAAAGTAAACAAATCATGCCAAGCGTCCAATATACATTAACTGGTGAGTCTAATATTCTTTCACAAGTGCGCCAATATTATTTATACAATTTTTTACACTAATGCAGTAGTTTGCATAACAGTAAATCTTCTATTTTTTGTGAGAATAAAAATTCAAAGTGGAAAGCAAAAGAGTATAAGAGGGGACTTGAGACATGACTAATGAACAGAAGATATGTCATTTTAGAGCCGGAATGTCTTTCTTGTTTATTCTGGACCCTATTCGGAAATTGGCATCTTTTGAAATTTGTGTGAAATTGGCAAAATTGCTAAATTCTGACCACTGTACTGGATAGCTGAAATTGATAAATGGGTGGTTTCTTGCACTCATTCGATAGAAAAAATGGAGTTTTAGCGAAATATTCATGTTTTTTGTCAACTAGTACAGTGGAATTGGCTGAAAATGGGGCTCAAAGCGGGCAAAATCGCCTATGCGTAAACATCGCCGAGACCACTAACTTTGCGACAGCATAATTCCGTAAATTTTCCATCAAATTTCAAACTTTTTATGTCATTATGATCGGGAAAAGGTTCTCTATCTTTTCATAAGAGAAAATTAGTTTTTTTTTAAAATTTGGCCGACCCTGAGAACGAGTCTCGGAGAGGGCCTGTCGACCCTCAAAGGGTTAACCCTTTCAGGGTCCAGAGGCCAAATTTCAAAGTGCACAGAGGGTCCAAGAATTTTCAAAAAAAATTTTTGTTGTTTTTTCTTATGAAATGGTAGAAAATCTTTTTCTGAAGATAATAAAACAAAAAGTACGAAATTTGATGGAAAATTGACGAAATTATGCTCTCGCGAATTTTGATGTGTCAGTGATATTTATAAATCGGCAATTTTGCCGACTTTGACTCCCATTTTAGGCCAATTACATTATTCCAGTCGACCAAATTCTTAGCTATTTCACTAGTACTACTTCTATTCTATCGACTGAGCACAAGAAATTACCAAGTCAACTGTTTCAACTGCAAAATAAAGTGATCGGAAATTGGCAATTTGGCCAATTTAACACAAAGTTCAAAATATTCCAGTTTCAAAACAGGATCCAGAATAGACAATGTAGGTATTCATGGCACTAAACTAACATTTCCTCTGTTTATTAGTTATGTTTTGAGGCTTTACAAATGAATTCCATTTTGATTTTTTATTCACATAATGAATTTTTATTCAAACCAAAAAATAGAAGATTTACTATTATGCAATATTGTAATAATTGTACAAATATCATCACCACATTTGTGAATGTATATCAGACCCACCAGCTGGCGTGTATTAGACATGTGGGGTCGTTTGTTTACTCTTGAACATCGGCAAAAATTTAACATTAACGCTACTTTGAGCTCAGTTTCAAGCCATTTCCAGTGCTAAAACCAATCAAAATCATCTCTATTTCTGTAATATGTCTGCCATTCTATCAAATGAGACCAAGAAATCGCAAATACAACTATAAAAAACACACAAAAAACACTGCAAAGTCGCTGTTTTAATCGAAAATCACGGTCTCAGTTTTTTTTCTCATCATACAATGTGTGCTGCAGAATTTGTTTTATGTGGTGCACACATACCACATAGATGTATTCTCTCATATCCAGGCCCAAATTTACAACTCACAGCTTATCAGAGTGAGCTGAGCTCATAGCGTAGACCTACGGTTTGGACCCTGAACGTAAAGCCGTAGATCTACGGCACAGACTCTGAAAGGGTTAACTAAGCAATGATATATTCAGTAGTAAAAATTACAGTAAACAAATTACAACATGAAGTACAAATGAGTATTTCAAATAAGAAGCATTATAGTTGTACAAATTTGTAGCATAACAATGTATAATATAACAAAATGATCAATATACTATATGAAGTCACACAATTTATTAATCCAATCAAATCAAATAAAATCAATGATTTGTAGTGCAGAAACAGGTCATATAGTCATTAGATGAGTTACTGTGCATTCAAATGAATGGAGTATTCTATTAGGTAATGTAATTAACCCTTTGACTGTTTCAGGCCCCTCTCTGAAACTGTCATTCTATGTCGCTCAATTTTTGAAAAAAAAAAAATTATTTTTTCTTATGAAATGATAGAGAATCTTTTCCCGATCGTAATGACACCAAAAGTTTGAAATTTGGTCGAAAACTCGTGGAATTATGCTCCCGCGAAGTTAGCGGTCTCGGCGACATATGCGTATCGGCGATTTCGCCGACTTTGAGCCCAATTTTCAGCCAATTCCATTGTTCCAGTTGACCAAACTCATAGCTATTTCTTTAGAACTCCATTTTATCTATCAGCTGAGTACAAGAAACCTCCCATTTACTAATTTGGACTACCCAATATGGTGGTCAGAAATTGGGAATTTGGCCAATTTCACACAAAATAAAAAAGATGCCAATTTCAAAATAGGGTCCAGAATAAACAAGGTAGACATTCGTGGCACTAAAATAACATATGCTCTGTTCATTAGTCACATCTCTAGGTCCCTCTTATATTATTATTGCTTTCTATTTTGATTTTTTATTCATACAAAAAAATACAAAATTTACTGTTATGCAGACGACTGCATTATTGTAAAAATGGTATAAATAATATCAGTGCACTAGTGAAAGAATATTAGACTCCCCAGTTGACGTGTATTGGACGTGTTGTGTGATTTATGTACTCTTCAACATTGGTAAAAATCGAACATTTCCGCTATTTTGAGCTCAGTTTCAAGGTCGTTTTCATCGTAAAAGTAATGAAAATCATCTCTATTTCTGTAATATGTTTTCCATTTTATCACCTAAGACCATGAAAACGCGAATACAACGATAAATACTATACGAAAATACACCTCAAAGTCGGCGTTTTATTCCAAAAAAACGATCAGAGTTTTTTTTTTCTCATTACGCAATGTGTGCTGCAGGATTTTTTTTATGTGGTGCACACTGACCACACAGACCCATTCTCTCACATGTGGGCCTACCAGCTTTCTCCCACTTGATTTGAAGCCGCTAGAATTATTGAGTATATATACGTCAGAAACATTGGCTCGTAAGACGTATTTATACGTCGAAAACAGTCAAAGGGTTAAAAAAACATAGTTTGATAGGGTCACAGGTTATAATCTGGAATTAATCTGTTCCAGTGGAATTCCAAACATGACAAAATACTTCAATATTTCCTTAATATCAATTTTTTGGCTTATTATCTATCACAATTCATTTAATATGACGAGATATAAGCGACTATTGGCAGAAAGGTGGGCTAGTGCAAAGATGAGTAGTGGGGGGGGTTGAAGAGGGTTGGAATAGTTTTAAAAATGCAGTATTAGAATGTGGGGCAGAAGTTTGTGGTCATAGGAGAGTGGGGGCAGGAGGAAAGAGGAGTGATTGGTGGAATGATGAAGTAAAGGGTGTGATAAAAGAGAAAAAGGTAGCTTACGAGAGGTTTTCACAAAGCAGAAGTGTTATAAGAAGAGCAAAGTATATGGAGGGTAAAAGAAAGGTGAAGAGAGTGGTGAGAAAGTGCAAAAGGAGAGCAGATGAAAGAGTGGGAGAGGCACTGTCAAGAAATTTTAATGAAAATAAGAAAAAATTTTGGAGTGAGTTAAACAAGTTAAGAAAGCCTAGGGAAAGTATGGATTTGTCAGTTAAAAACGGAGTAGGGGAGTTAGTAGATGGGGAGAGGGAGGTATTAGGTAGATGGCAAGAATATTTTGAGGAACTTTTAAATGTTGAGGAAGAAAGGGAGGTGGTAATTTCATGCACTGGCCAGGGAGGTATACCATCTTTTAGGAGTGAAGAAGAGTAGAATGTAAGTGTGGTGGAGGTACGTGAGGCATTACGTAGAATGAAAGGGGGTAAAGCAGCTGGAACTGATGGGATCATGACAGAAATGTTAAAAGCAGGGGGGAATATAGTGTTGGAGTGGTTGGTACTTTTGTTTAATAAATGTATGAAAGAGGGGAAGGTACCTAGGGATTAGCGGAGACCATGTATAGTCCCTTTATATAAAGGGAAAGGGGACAAAAGAGATTGTAAAAATTATAGAGGAATAAGTTTACTGAGTATACCAGGAAAAGTATACGGTAGAGTTATAATTGAAAGAATTAGAGGTAAGACAGAATGTAGAATTGCGGATGAGCAAGGAGGCTTCAGAGTGGGTAGGGGATGTGTAGATCAAGTGTTTACATTGAAGCATATATGTGAACAGTATTTAGATAAAGGTAGGGAAGTTTTTATTGCATTTATGGATTTAGAAAAGGCATATAATAGAGTGGATAGAGGAGCAATGTGGCAGATGTTGCAAGTATATGGAATAGGTGGTAAGTTACTAAATGCTGTAAAGAGCTTTTATGAGGATAGTGAGGCTCAGGTTAGGGTATGTAGAAGAGAGGGAGAATACTTCCCGGTAAAAGTAGGTCTTAGACAGGGATGTGTAATGTCACCATGGTTGTTTAACCCTTTGACTGTTTCAGGCCCCTCTCTGAAACTGTCATTCTATGTCGCCAAATATTCAAAAAAAAAAAAAATTATTTTTTCTTATGAAAATGTTAAGATTATTTTTCTGAGTGTTTTAGTCCAAAAAAAAATTTTTTGCCATCGGTACTTACCGAGATATAGAGCCGTGAAGTTTGCAGAAAATGAGCCGCGTATGGCAACAGCGGCGACTGCCGCTCACCCGGTAAACTTTAGTTTACTTGTATTTGAAGGTTTTTTGTTTTTTTCACTATTTTATTTTTTCACATAACTTATGTGGCCTATGAGACCAAAGTAAGGTGCAATGTATATATATACACTCGTTGTATACAACACAATAAGCACACAAACATAATTATCAATATATTGTTTACAAAACTTGTTTACAAAACTTGTTTACAAAAACAAACAATCATCCTCCTCCTCCTCATCCTCCTCCTCCTCCTCCTCCTCCTTCTCCTCCTCCTCCTTCTCCTTCTTCTTCTCCTCCTCCTCCTCCTCCTCCTCCTCCTCCTCCTCCTCCTCCTCCTCCTCCTTCTCCTCCTCCTTCTCCTCCTCCTTCTTCTCCTCCTCCTTCTCCTCCTCCTCCTCCTTCTCCTCCTCCTTCTCCTCCTCCTCCTCCTCCTTCTCCTCCTCCTCCTCCTCCTCCTCCTTCTACTTCTACTTCTCCTTCTCCTTCTCCTTCTCCTTCTCCTTCTCCTCCTCCTTCTCCTCCTTCTCCTTCTCCTCCTTCTCCTCCTCCTTGTCTTGTGTGCGAGTGTGTGGCTTATAATTGTTTTGAGTCAGAAGTCGGCAGCTGTCAAAGTGACATATTGTCTCATTACTCACACCCCTACCTCCTGTCAAAACAATGGGGTTGGATGCTGCTTCCCCTCCTCCATTCTATCTAATTATCTTTCTCCCTCATTCTATATCTTTCACTCTGTCTCTCTTTCTATCTGTCTGCCTATCTCTGTCTCACAGGTACACATAAATACAAGTATACATAGTGTAAATTACCTAGGATAACCCAAGAAATCCAGACAAAGTGCTATACTCTGCTTGAAGATGTGAGTAAACGTGATGACACAGTCTTGTGGCTCTCTCTGAGACAGAGAGCTAGATGGACAGACAGGGAGCTTGACAGACAGACAAATAGACAGACAGAAATGTTTGTGTACCAGCAAAAACAAAGGGAGGGCGATGGTCATGTAATATTACCCTCCTTTACGCTCATCAAAGTCAGCTCTTATCAGATGTTATCTCCCCTTATCTTGTCACTGTCATGGGGTGGACTTTTTTTTTTCTTGCTTCAAGGGAACAATATTATTACATCTTCTTCTTCCTCCTCCTCCTCTTCTCCTTCTCCTCCTCCTCCTCCTCTTCTCCTTCTCCTCCTCCTCCTCCTCCTCCTCCTCCTCCTCTTCCTTCCCTCCTCCTCCTCCTCCTCTTCCTCCCCTCCTCCCCCTCCTCCTCCTCCATTGCTTTTGGTCTCAAACTCCTCCAAATCATGAAATTGATCTTCACTAACACTTCCATCTGTGTTAGAGCATCACTTGGGAAGAGAAGAGTCCCAGATTTGCTAGGGAATCACATATTTCTTACCGCTAGACATGCTGAAAAAGGACAACTGAAATGGCATTCCCACAATGCACCACTGGCTCCCCGATTTTTTTTATATGGTGCACACTGACCATGGAGACCCATTCTCTCACATGTGGGCCTACCAGCTTTCTCCTGCTTGATTTGAAGCTGCTAGAATTTATGCGTATAAATACGTCAGAAACATTGGCTCGTAAGACGTATTTATACGTCGGAAACAGTCAAAGGGTTAATATATTTATAGATGGGGTTGTAAAAGAAGTAAATGCTAGGGTGTTCGGGAGAGGGGTGGGATTAAATTATGGGGAATCAAATTCAAAATGGGAATTGACACAGTTACTTTTTGCTGATGATACTGTGCTTATGGGAGATTCTAAAGAAAAATTGCAAAGGTTAGTGGATGAGTTTGAGAATGTGTGTAAAGGTAGAAAGTTGAAAGTGAACATAGAAAAGAGTAAGGTGATGAGGGTATCAAATGATTTAGATAAAGAAAAATTGGATATCAAATTGGGGAGGAGGAGTATGGAAGAAGTGAATGTTTTCAGATACTTGGGAGTTGAAGTGTCGGCGGATGGATTTATGAAGGATGAGGTTAATCATAGAATTGATGAGGGAAAAAAGGTGAGTGGTGCGTTGAGGTATATATGGAGTCAAAAAACGTTATCTATGGAGGCAAAGAAGGGAATGTATGAAAGTATAGTAGTACCAACACTCTTATATGGATGTGAAGCTTGGGTGGTAAATGCAGCAGCGAGGAGACGGTTGGAGGCAGTGGAGATGTCCTGTCTAAGGGCAATGTGTGGTGTAAATATTATGCAGAAAATTCGGAGTGTGGAAATTAGGAGAAGGTGTGGAGTTAATAAAAGCATTAGTCAGAGGGCAGAAGAGGGGTTGTTGAGGTGGTTTGGTCATTTAGAGAGAATGGATGACATGGAATGACATGGAAAGCATATAAATCTATAGGGGAAGGAAAGAGGGGTAGGGGTCGTCCTCAAAAGGGTTGGAAAGAGGGGGTAAAGGAGGTTTTGTGGGCTAGGGGCTTGGACTTCCAGCAAGCATGCATGAGCTTGTTAGATAGGAGTGAATGGAGACGAATGATACTTGGGACCTGACGATCTGTTGGAGTGTGAGCAGGGTAATATTTAGTGAAGGGATTCAGGGAAACCGGTTATTTTCACATAGTCGGACTTGAGTCCTGGAAATGGGAAGTACAATGCCTGCACTTTAAAGGAGGGGTTAGGGATATTGGCAGTTTGGAGGGATATGTTGTGTATCTTTATATGTGTATGCTTCTAAGCTGTTGTATTCTGAGCACCTCTGCAAAAGCAGTGATAATGTGTGAGAGTGGTGAAAGTGTTGAATGATTATGAAAGTATTTTCTTTTTAGGGATTTTCTTTCTTTTTTGGGTCACCCTGCCTCGGTGGGAGACTACCAACTTGTTGAAAAAAAAAAAATTAATAACATGATATACACACTAGAATGAATGAAATATGTTATTATGTATGTGAGGAGTGGTAGTGTGCAGCGGCAGCACAGCAGCCATTGTGGCTGTTGGGGTCTATAAGAGCTACCACAGCATCATGACTACATATCTTCCCATGCTCTTATTATAACAGAAAAAAGAGTGTTTGTGAGGCAAAATGCATTAGATCACTACGTAGTTTCACAAGAAAAACAATAATAATAATAATAATAATAATGTAAAGAAATTATGTAGTACTACAGCATTTACCTTGGAGATGGAGAAGAGATGCTGGGCACAGCGGCATATGCTGTCAGTTCATTTTGTTTCATCCTTTTTCTATCACTTAATCATTTAATTGCTACACTCTTAATTACACTTTGTCACCCTTAATGCTATGTACACTTAACTCTTACATTCCATGATAATCATCCTCTTTTTCTTCTCAGCACTCTTCTGTGGACTTGCTTTCTTAGGACCCATGGTTAGAAACAAGAGATTTCAGAAAATAACTGCACAAAATGTAAGGAAAACACGAGAATTCCTTCAACCTGTATGCAAGCTCTGTTAGCGCATGTGGACTGCCGAGCTTCATTTTGATATGCACTGCCATCCATGGTGGCGTGCTCAAACTTATTATATGGAGTACAAACACACACATATTATAATTATTATTACAGTACAATGGTACCTTGACTTACAAATGCCCCAACTTGCAAGTTTTTCGAGTTACAAGCTGTCACCCAGTCAATTTTTTGCTTTGAGTTGCAAGTCAAAATCTGAGATACGAGCGAGCTTCAGATATGCCGCCACTCGCAATTGAGAGGAAATATCAAAAACCCTGATAATAACCAATGTGTAATATCCTTTCAATTCTGATACCACTGGTAGTGTCATCCTGCCAGAATGTTCTATAACGTATGCCCTAAGTAAAGAGAAACAATTCTGGAATATGTGTAATACATGTTCAGCAGGCCGGATGGTTGGGTGGCCGGTTCGGTGGGTGGCCAACTGGCTGGCTGATTTACTTTGGCTGTCTCCAAGGCAGTGCATGATCATCAAATGTCACTCCACGAGAGACACTCCACTGGCAGTGGAGTGACAGAGAGATAGACAGACAGAAATAAACAGATAGACAGACATGTTTATGTGTAACAGTGAAAAATAAAGCCAATGCAGTGCATGATCATCAAATGTCACTCCATTGGCAGTGGAGTGACACTCATCTTACACCGTGCTTCAAGGAGTTTCATATACACTCCAGCATTTCTAAAACACTGCTGGGACCTGGCAAAAAAGGCAAAAATCATTTTATATTTAGAAATACATTTTTCTTATTTTAAAACCTGTAACAAAAAAAATTGGGATGGTGTTTTGGGGGCTGGAATGGATTAATGGCATTTCAGTTAATTTCAATGAGGAAAACTGATTTGACATACGAGCAAATTGAGTTACTAGCTGGGTCACGGAACGAATTAAACTCGTAAGTCAAGGTATGTACCACTGTATTACGTATTATTATATTATATGTATTATTATTATTTATTAGTACGTACATATTCTTATAATAACACTCTTGCTTACCATTTTGAATTTTTATTCACACAAAAAATAGAAGATTTACTGTTATGCAGACTACTGCATTATTGTAATTGTATAAATAATGTCAATCCATTATAGTATAATAATATGGTATTAAAAGGACCCCAATGGAAATAAGTCACTCTGTCTGACATTTTTGGGTTATTCTAGGTTCTCTACACATATTCTGCTATGTATGATAATCTATGTAACTGTATTTGTGTATACCTGAATAAACTTACTTACTTATGACTGCGTATTTTACTGGCCGGTCAGACAGGTATTGGATGGTGGCGTCATTTGTTTACTCTTGAACATCGCCAAAGAATCGAACATTTCCACTACTTTGAGTTCAATTTTAAGTTACTTTTCGTAGTGAAACTGATCAAATTCATATCTATTTCCGTAATATATTTTCCATTCTATCAAATGAGACAAAAAAACGAAAACAAAACCATAAAAATCACATGACAATATACCGCTAAGGGGTGGCTAATGGTTGAGAAGTCAACTCCGTTATTTATGGTCTGATTTCTTTCAATTTTTGTGTATGTTAAGAAGCATCTTTCCATCATACATTTCCCAAGTTTCAATAAGATAGTCCAACAAACAACTGAGATTCAATTCCCTAGATCAAGAGAAAGAGCCCCTCACCAATGTCAATGAACCTCCCTTGAGGCCTGCTCGCATCTTGAAATTTCGCTTGCATCCGGAAGCAAAAAATCAACCAAGTGACTGCTCGTATCTTGAAAAACTCATACGTTAGGGCACTCATCAGTAGAAGTTCCACTGTAGTTTCTAAAACCAACATTTTCCAACTTGAACCCATTACTGTGATTTGTCTTGGTTAGATATTTGTAGCAAGTTATTTAAAAACCCACTTTTTTATTCCTGGCTCTGTATAACCCCTATGAGTTTAGTTCTCTCCTCCTAACTATAAGAATATTGTAACTTAATGGAATAAATATATGAGTAGCAAGAGCTGGACCTGAGAAGAATCTGTCTAGCATGGACCAGTAGGCTAACTGCTGAGCTCACTGAATATGAAAACACTGCATGTATTGACTACTAATGCAGAAAAAAAGCAAATTTATTCCCGTCTGTGAGGCCTGAAAATAGAACCCCCCTGCATCATATAACTAGGATTAAGCAAAAATCTGGTCAAGATAAAGTACACCCGTGTCTTGCGACTGAGTGTGACTTATGGACAATAATGTATGGTAAATTTTCAAATTTTAGCAAAGCTGTACTAATACAATCCCACAAATACTGTACAGCATCAATTCTTTTTAATCACAAAAAAAAAAATTGTAATGACACTAATATAATAATATTTTCAATCATCAGAGTGGTCAAGTCCTTGGCAGGAAAATTATGCAATGTTAATTCTCAAATTTTGTTCTTTGAAAGATTCATATACAGTAGGGCCCCGCCTTATGGCTTTTCGCTTTACGGTGTTCCGCTAATACAGTCATTTCAAATTATGACCAAAACTCTCTATACGGCTCCCCTCACCTGACTTTCTAATACGGTCACCGTGCCCCACCCAGTTTGTTTACATTCTCTGTGAGATCCGTAAGCACTAAGTCTCTCCATTATGTCTGGAAACTCCAAAATTTCAAGTGTTTTTAGAAGTTATTTCATATTTTATATATACAGTAAGGCCCCGCTTTACGGCGTTTCGCCTTACGGTGTTCCGCTAATATGATGATGTCAAATTATGACCAAAATTTGCTATACGACAAGTGGTCTTTCAAATACGGCGCCCCCCCACCCGGTTTGTTTACATTTTCCGTGACCACATCTATTATGTCAGGAAACTTTAAAACACTTGAAATTTTGGAAAGTTACTGCATATTTTATATGTACTCTGATAATTATACTTATGTGTACCTGTACCTAAATATACTTACACACTGTGCTGGTGCGCAGGTACACATTAAAATTGCTAAGTCTCTCTCTACTCATGACGCCAATACTATGTAATAATAATCACTTGGGCACACTAAATGTCTTATTTTACATCAATATAGGCATTTTCATTAATCCATCTATGATATTTTCCTCAAAATTATATATGAAACCCATTACATAGCATATAAACATGATACATACACTCAGAATAAAAATTGATGTAAAAATGATCAACCATACAACCATACGAATATGATGCAACCATACGACCTGTTTTTGTAATACTCATTTGTGCTTGTTATCTGTTTACAATAATGTTTTACCACTGAATACTTCATTGCTTAGTTAATCTTAAGTTAATTTTAAGCCTGCCCGTAATGCTATGCATTCAAGTGGCTTTGGCATGCTGCATTTAACTGTATTCTTTTGTGCTTCTCTGTATCATGTTCAAATTAATAAATAAATAAATAAATAATAAATAAATAATAAATAAATAAATATGAGATTTGTTTACAAAGCAGCTGTGTAGGTAGTGTCGGAAGAATTACATTTTCTCTAGTCAAACACTGGGGGGTAACTGTAGAAAAATATTCTTTTCGTATGCCTTTACTCTATATATAGCAATTCACGACCCTTGTGGGTTTAGTGCTTTTTATAATAAATAATAATAATAATTATTATTATTATTAATAATAATAATATTATTATTATTATTATCTTCATTCACTCTAAAAATGGTGTGTTGCTGTTTGTTTATTCTGAACTAACTTGTACAACTTGTGCACAATGTAAGAGTATTTGTATTGTGAGGTTATTATTATAATAAAAAAATATTGAGGTAAATGTTTTACAAACTCTTACAAATGGACGTGAATGAACTAAAAGTAGACACACATTAATACGCATTTATTTCACCTGACCAAGTGATCGTCCACTACCTGTTCAGTTTGTGTTCTTACATTGTCTCAACTCTTTATCTCGTTCTCTCTCTTGTTTACTCTTTTGTTAACTAGTTGGCTCTCATTGATGATGGCGTCTAAGGTTAGCTGTAATAAAAAGAGAAGTCGTAAGCCTCTTGCTTTAAGTGCCAAGTTAGAGGATGATGGTGTGCCACTGATTTTATTCAATAAACACCCTGCCACTCACTTCTCACACATTAATATTAATATTTTAAGGTAAGTAATAAGTGTACTCTGTGTGTATCTTACCTTTTATTGTGTTTTTAATGCCTATTTCTATTGCTAACTTAATGTAAGTTAGTGTAAACTTGTCGTCTGGCATTTATTACATATTTTGTGTGTGCTCTGATAATAATACTTGTGGAGCTGTGTGGTAGCCGACTGGAGGGACAACATTACGTTTTCTCTGCTCAGCCATCAGAGAAAACGTGTATGAATCTGCGTTCAGCCCAGCCACTCCCTCATTCCGCTTTTGTTTACAATTTCGGCATGAATTATTCATTACTTCTACCTTCGTTTATGATGGCATCTATAGGTAGTTGTTAGAAATTATTAAATTCAGTGAACACAGTATGTCGATGTTAATAATATGGCTCTGGGCCACAGTGTAGGTAGCCGGTAGGTGTAGCCCAGGCTACACCTACCGGCTACCTACAATGACTTTATACAAATAAATACTACTCACCTCTCTTCCTATATTAAGACTACACATATTTTAAGGTAAATAATGAGTGTACTGTATGTGCATTTTACCTTTCTGGGATGTTTTAAATATCGTATATTAAGTATGAGACGGGGGAGCCAGGGCTACCTACACCTGGGCTACCTGCACCTGACTTCCTATAAATAAGTACTACTCACCTCTCTCCCTACATTAAGATTACAAATACTTTAAGATAAGTAATGAATTTACTGTGACTGTATTTTACTTTGTGTGTTTTTAATGCCTAGTTCTATTACTAACTTAATATAATTTAGTGTAAACTTGTTGTCTGGCATTTATATGCATTTATAAATGGAAAAAATGGAGTTCTGCATTCCGGCGATGTCTGCTTTCCAGCGACAGCCTGGAACCTAACCTGCCATATAAGTGGGGCCCTACTGTACTCTGATAATTATACTTATGTATACCTGTACCTAAATAAACTTACATACTGTGCTGGCATGCTGGTACATATTAAAATTAGTAAGTGTCTTATGTCTCAAGATGTCATATTAGTAATAATAATAATAATCACCGAGTCTCATTAAATGTCATATATTACATTAATACAGTGGACCCCCGGTTATCGATATTTTTTCACTCCAGAAGTATGTTCAGGTGCCAGTACTGACCGAATTTGTTCCCATAAGGAATATTGTGAAGTAGATTAGTCCATTTCAGACCCCCAAACATACACGTACAAACGCACTTTCATAAATACACTTACATAATTGGTCACATTCGGAGGTGATCGTTATGCGGGGGTCCACTGTATACATATTTTCATTAATCCATCTATGATATTTATTCAAAATTATATAATAAATATGATGTATAACACATAAAGATGATAAATACAGACCGGGCCACGGGGGCGTTGACCCCCGGAACTCTCTCCAGATAAACAGTAGAATAAATAAACATAAATATGAGATGTGGTAGCCAGACGACTTGCACACGTGATGCCATATTAGAAATGACAATAATAATAATAATCACCGAGTCCCATTAAATGTTGTATATTACATTAATATACACATTTTCATTAATCCATCCATGATATTTTCTTCAAAATTATATAATAAACACGATACATAACATATAAAGATGATAAATACACCCCACAATAGAACAAAGAAACAAATATGAGATGTGGGAGCCAGACTTTTACGAGTGATGGCAAGAATAACATTTTCTCTAGTCTAACATCAGAGAAAATGTGTTACTGGGGGTAACTGTAGAAAATTATTCCTTTCATATGTAAGTAAGTTTATTCAGGGATACACAAATACAGTTACATAGAGCATCATACATAACAGCATATATGTAGAGAACCTAGGATAGCCCAAAAAACCAGACAGAGTGACTTATTTCCATTGCCTTCACTCATAGCATAATTTCTACTAAAAATGGTGTTACATGAGAATGGGAGTGTTCTTCTTTATTTATTCTACCGTATCAATACAGAGACAACTTGTACACAATGTAGCTTCTACACAAACCAGACATGTACACCTCGTTTGTTTACAAAACTTGCATTCACCTGGTTTGTTTACAGAACTCTGTGCCTGTCCTCTCTCATGTATTCATTCTCTCTTTTTCTCTCCCTCTCTCATTTATTCGTTTTATTTTGTTTACTCACCCCTGACCCTGCATTAAGACTACAAATATTTTAAGGTAAGTAATGAATGAACTGTATATGCATTTTATCGCTCTGGGATGCTTAACCCTTAAATGGTCCAAACGTATATATACGTTTTTTCAACATCTGAAAGTATGTAAAAAAATGTAGATCTTCTTTTTTGTTTTACATTTGAAAACGTGTAAAAAAAACTTTTATCAACTTTTTTTTTGTTATATTTGAAAATATGAAAAAAAAAGTAGATCTACTTTTGTAGCACTATGAATTTGAACGTCGATCTGTTTGGACCGTTTAAGGGTTAAATATCATAGAATAGTATGTGTGGGTGGAATGGCCTGGTATGGTAGCCCAGCTGACTACCATACATACCACACTTGATTTCTTACAATAAATACTACTTGTCTCACCCTAGATTAACCCTCTCAGGGTTTCGGCTGTACTAGTACGGCTTACGCGCAGGGGCTTTTGACGTACTAGTATGCATAAATTCTAGCATCTTCAAATCTCGCGGGAAAAGGCTGGTAGGCCTAGATATGAGAGAATGGGTCAATATGGTGGGTGTGCGCAGTAGAAAAAAAATCTGGGACCCAGAAGCTCCTCACTCCTCGGTGAATTGGGACACTTTTGTTCCCCAGTGACAGTTCTAATACAGATGGAAGTGCCAGTGAAGATGAGTTTCAAGGTTTTGGTGAGGTTTTGACAGAAACTAATGACCATAATATCGGTAATAGTGAGGAAAACCCAGACGACCCTCAGCCTTCCACCTCTGCTGCTGGGCCGTCTTGTTCACGTTCAGTTGTACCAGAATCAAAGAGGAAACTCCTATTTTCCCAAATCCCAGATTCAGATGTGAGCATTTGTGATGATAGTGATAGTGATTATGAACTACAAGCTCTTCAAACTAGTTCCAGTAGTGATAGTGAAGTGCAATATTCCCCAGTGAAGCGTCAGTATATATGACGATATATGCGCTCTGGTAGTGTGCCATATGCTTTTCCAAGGGGAAGAAGTACATCTCGGAGTACATCCCATGGCTGTACAATAGGAACTGACAGTGAAAATGACAATGATACTGTTGTAATTGGGATGGAAAATGTGCATGGTGGTGGCAGTGGTGGTGCCGGGCGTGAGGCACCAGCAGTGGCTCATGCTGCCACCCACGCCGCTACCTCAGCTGATCTACAACAAAGGCCACCATCCCCCACCCACCCACCACACCAGCCTCCACAACCACAACCACCTGTCATTGTCTAGTACTCACGAGCAGACTGCACCTGGGATTGGCAGGAAGCTGTCAATTTTATTCCAAATCCCCACCAGTTTGATGACAGCCAAAGTGGAATATGGCCATCTTGTACACTTGAGAACAATGCCACTGAACTGGAATGTTTTGAGTTATTCTCTGACGAACCCCTGATGGAAAGTATTGTCATGGAAAGCAACACATACTACGAGTACACCATGGCAAACACAATACTTTCACCAAAATCATGTCTACACCAGTGGAAGGAGACAACTGTGGCTGAGACATATCTTTTCTTTGCCACAATAATGCTTATGCCACATGTGTATAAACACAGTGTGAAATCATACTGGTCAACAGACCGCCTGACTGCAACCCCAGGTTCCAGTGATATAATGCCAGTGAATCGATTTGTGCTAATGTTACGTATGCTTCACTTCTCAGACAAAACCAGGCCTGACAGAAACGACAGGTTATATATGATTAGGCATATGTTTGTGTATCTGAAAGAGAAATTCAGTATGTATTTTTGTTCCTTCAGGAAGCTTGTAATTGATGAGTCTTTGATTCTGTTCAAAGGAAGACTCTCTTTCAAGCAGTACATACCAAGCAAGAGGAAACGCTTTGGTTTAAAGTTGTTTGTGCTTTGTGATTGTTACAGTGGTCTGGTATTGGATATTATTGTGTACACTGGAAGTTATACATTGCAAAATACCAGGAAGTTATTGGGCATCTCTGGTGATGTGGTAAGAACAATGATAGAACCATACCTTGGTAAGGGGCATATATTATACCATACAGATAACTGGTACACAAGCCCCACACTCAGTGATTTTTTGCGAGTGAACATGACAGATGTGTGTGGCACAGTGTGTGCAAATTGGAAACATATGCCCAGGTTTGATGCTGGCACTCGTAGAGGTGAGGTGCAGGCGTTTGCTGCCAATGACATCATGGCATTTCAGTGGCATGACAAACGAGATGTCACACTGTTGTCATCAGTGTGACAACGGTGTGACATCTCATGAAATGGCAGACACTAGCAGGCAGCACAGAGAAAGCAATGAACCCATTCTAAAACCTGCAGCTGTGATTGATTACACCTTCAATATGCGTTCAGTGGACAAATGTGACATGCAGATTGGGTTTGCTGATTGTGTTCGCAAGAGTTATAAGTGGTACATAAAACTCTTTTTCCATCTTCTGGACATTTCCATGCTGAATGCTTATAATATGTATAAGATGAGGACCAGAAACAAACCACCATACGGCGAATTCTGTTTGTCTGTCATCAGACAAATAGTATTCAAGTACCAAGGAATAACACCTGCAATAGACCGCCCACCAAATTTTCAACAACTTCCTTCTAGTTTGAAGCATGGTGATCACTTCCTGGTAAAACTGCCTGCTACTGCTTTCAAGAAAAAGACTCAGAAGAGGTGTTACGTCTGTGCACATACAAAAAAACGCCCACAACAACGCAGAGACACTCGTTTTATGTGTGAGGAGTGCAAAACTCCACTGTGCATGACACCATGTTTCAAAGACTTCCACAGGCTGCAGAACTTCTAGAAACATTCCCTGTGACTGTATATGTGTATAGAAAATATAGAAAAATAGTAATAAACAACATTTCATATCATTTGTTTGTGTAAATATTTTCTGTAAACAAAACAATGACAACAGTGTTTATGCCATTGTTGTGTAGTATTGAAAAAGAAATAACTTATGAAATACCGATCATATTGGTCTCACAGGCCGTAAAAGTTACTTGGAAAAGAAAAATTAAAAAATAATAGAAAATAGTACATAAAAAAGTAAATAAAAGAATACCGGGTGATGGCAGTCGGTGATGTAACCACATGATGTTCACTTTTTGCAAACTTCACGCCTCCATATCTCGATAAGTATTGATGGCAAAATTTTTTTGTTTAGCCTATAACGTTTAGAAAAAAACAACTATTTTTTCATAAGAAAAAATAATTTTTTTTTTTTTTAAATTTGGCCGACCCTGAGAACAAGTCTCTGACAGGGCCTACCGACCCTGAAAGGGTTAAGACTACAAATATCTTAAGGCAAGTAATGAGTGCACTATGTGTGTATTTTACCTTTTCTTTGTTTTTGATGCCTAGTTCTATTGCTAACTTAATATATGTTAGTGTAAACATTTTATCTTTTATTTGTATGCATTTATAAGAGGAAAAAAGGGTGTTCCACTTTATGGCGATTTCCACTTAACGGCGATAGCCTGGAACCTAACCTGCCGTATAAGTGGGGCCCTACTGTACTAGTGTAATAATACACTGTTCATGCTTAAAGGTAGTATCAAGGAATGTTGTAGAACACTAAAACTTGAGAGACAGTTGTACCACCACCAACAACAGTCACACTACCATGTACCACCATCAACAACAGTCACACTACCATGTACCACCACCAACAACAGTCACACTACCATGTACCACCATCAACAACAGTCACACTACCATGTACCACCACCAACAACAGTCACACTACCATGTACCACCATCAACAACAGTCACACTACCATGTACCACCACCAACAACAGTCACACTACCATGTACCACCATCAACAACAGTCACACTACCATGTACCACCATCAACAACAGTCACACTACCATGTACTGCCACCAACAACAGTCACACTACCATGTACCACCATCAACAACAGTCACACTACCATGTACCACCATCAACAACAGTCACACTACCATGTACCACCATCAACAACAGTCACACTACCATGCACCACCATCAACAAGTCACACTACCATGTACCACCATCAACAACAGTCACACTACCATGTACCACCATCAACAACAGTCACACTACCATGTACCACCATCAACAACAGTCACACTACCATGTACCACCATCAACAACAGTCACACTACCATGTACCACCATCAACAACAGTCACACTACCATGTACCACCATCAACAACAGTCACACTACCATGTACCACCATCAACAACAGTCACACTACCATGTACCACCATCAACAACAGTCACACTACCATGTACCACCATCAACAACAGTCACACTACCATGTACCACCATCAACAACAGTCACACTACCATCTACAACCATCAACAACAGTCACACTACCATGTACCACCATCAACAACAGTCACACTACCATGTACCACCATCAACAACAGTCACACTACCATGTACCACCATCAACAACAGTCACACTACCATGTACCA
>NC_091311.1:17745550-17857007 GCF_038502225.1 Cherax quadricarinatus
AATTCTCCTGAGTCCTTTGCCTTCTGTACTTTTTCCATTCTCTAGAGCACTTAATTTTTGCCTCCCTGCACCTTCGGGTAAACCAAGGGTTCGTTCTGTCCTTCCCATTATTTCTGTTACCCTTGGGAACAAACCTTTCCTCTATCTCCTTTCATTTTGTTTTTACAAAGTCCATCATTTCGTTTACTGATTTTCCTACCAACTCCTGTTCCCACTGAACCTCCTGCAGGAAGGTCCTCATTCCTGTGTAGTCCCCCCATTTTATAGTTTAGCTTTTCCCTTTCTACTCCTGTTACCCTCTGACATAGACATGGATGTCAGCCACATCACCGTGTCTTCCTTTGCAGATGACACCCGAATCTGCATGACAGTGTCTTCCATTGCAGACACTGCAAGGCTCCAGGCAGACATCAACCAAATCTTTCAGTGAGCTGCAGAAAACAATATGAAGTTTAACGATGAGAAATTTCAATTACTCAGATATGGCAAACACGAGGAAAATAAATCTTCATCAGAGTACAAAACAAATTCTGGCCACAAAATAGAGCGAAACACCAACGTCAAAGACCTGGGAGTGATCATGTCGGAGGATCTCACCTTCAAGGACCATAACATTGTATCAATCGCATCTGCTAGAAAAATGACAGGATGGATAATGAGAACCTTCAAAACTAGGGAGGCCAAGCCCATGATGACACTCTTCAGGCCACTTGTTCTATCTAGGCTGGAATATTGCTGCACACTAACAGCACCTTTCAAGGCAGGTGAAATTGCTGACCTAGAAAATGTACAGAGAACCTTCACGGCGCACATAATGGAGATAAAACACCTCAATTACTGGGAGCGCTTGAGGTTCCTGAACCTGTATTCCCTGGAATGCCGGTGGGAGAGATACATGATTATATACACCTGGAAAATCCTAGAGGGACTAGTGCCAAACTTGCACACGAAAATCACTCACTACGAAAGCAAAAGACTTGGCAGACGATGCAACATCCCCCCAATGAAAAGCAGGGGTGTCACTAGCACGTTAAGAGACCATACAATAAGTGTCAGGGGCCCGAGACTGTTCAACTGCCTCCCAGCATACATAAGGGGGATTACCAACAGACCCCTGGCAGTCTTCAAGCTGGCACTGGACAAGCACCTAAAGTTGGTTCCTGACCAGCCGGGCTGTGGCTCGTACGTTGGTTTGCGTGCAGCCAACAGTAACAGCCTGGTTGATCAGGCTCTGATCCACCAGGAGGCCTGGTCACATACCGGGCCGCGGGGGCGTTGACCCCCGGAACTCTCTCCAGGTAAACTCCAGGTAAACTTATAGCTCCACGATGTATTCAAAGCTCATAATTACATGGTCACTAGCTCCAAGGGGCCTTTCATATGTGATGTGCTCAATGTCTGAGCTACTCAGGGTGAACACGAGGTCCAGTCTTGCTGGTTCATCCTCCCCTCTCTCTCTGGTAGTATCCCTAACACGTTGGTGAATGAGATTTGCCAGCACCACATCCATCATCTTGGCTCTCCATGTTTTGGGACCCCCATGTGGCTCCAGGTTTTCCTAATCAATCTCCCTGTGATTGAAGTCGCCCATGACCAGTAACTTCACTCTGCTTGAGTGGGCCCTTCTTGCCACCTCAGCTAGAGTGTCCACCATTGCTCTGTTGCACTCAACATATTCCACTCTTGGCCCCCTGCAGTTTTGTGGTGGGTTATACATTACTGCAATGACTGCCTTGTGTTCCCCTGACTGAACTGTACCTACTATGTAATCCATTTCTCCAATCTCGTCCATACCTTCCATTTCTTGATAACCCCACCGGTTTTTTATTAGTAGTGCAACCCCTCCTCCCCCCTGCTCCTTGTATCCTTCATCAGGATCTGATATCCGGGTGGGAAGATTGCATCTGTTTTGTTTCTGTAACTGCTATGATGTCTGGGGACAACTCCTTGATTCTTTCATGCCACTCCTCACATTTATTCGTTATTCCATCTGCGTTCATGTACAATACCTTCAACTTTTTTCAATAACTGTGGTCTGGGGAGAGAGGTGGGTTAGGGGGAGCAGGGGCCTATAAGGGGTTGGTGTGGGAGTGGGGTCTGTGGTGTGGTGTGTGGGTTGTGGGGGCAGAGGGCCTATGGGGAGTTTCAGTGTGGGTGGTGGTGAGGGGGATGGGGGAAGAGGGCCGAAGGGGTGTTACAATGGGGGAGGGGGTTGTGGTGAGGGGGAAGGGAACAGAGGGTACAGTGTGTGAGTTGCTGTGGGTTACTGTGAGGGTGGGGTTTGTGGTGAGGTGGATGAGGGAGAGGGTACATTGTGTGGGTTACTGTGGGTTTCTGTGGGCGTGGTGTTTGAGCTGAGGGGGATGTGGGGTTACTGAGGGTTACTGTGGGGGTGGGGTTTATGCAGAGGGGGATGTGTGGGTTACTGAGGGTTTCTGTGGGGGTGAGGTTTGTGCTGAGGGGGATGGGGGCAGAGGGTGCAGTGAGTGGCTTTTGGGTTAGGTCGTTTGATTGCATTGGGACTGCCATGGTTGCGTTCCTTCTGTGGGTGGTACTGGAGGGGGTTGTGTTTGTTCTTCTACATGGGCCTGATTTCTCCTGCTCTCCACCTTCCTTGCCTCCCATTCCTCCTTGCGACGTTATACCCTCTCTTTCAGTGTCATCTTTTCTTCTTGTGTTCTATATCAGTCGAGGTACACACTCCAGAATGCCTGATTGTCCCTTAGGCGTGCTTTCTCATGCAGGATCCAGTCTCGAGCTGACTCTGCCTTGAAAATCACTTTGACTGGAAGCTTTTTTCCCCTCGCAAACCACCCAATTCTCCGAAAATTTGTCAGCTGAGTCATGTCGTCCTCTCCTATTGCTTTCAAGATGCTTTCATTCATTTTTTTCTCCTCCTGTTTCCTTGCCTCGTAAGTTTCCCCATCTACTTCTTGGAGCCCATAGACAAAAATGGCCCTCTCCCTTTCATCCTCCCACTGTGCTTCCCTGAGCATCCTCTGATTCAAATCAGTTCCTGCCATTGACGCGTTGCTTCTTACTGTTTCTTCCTTACCTGGTGTCCCTGTGCTTATCTGTTCCTGGTCATGACAGTTGTCTGTTAAAGCCTCTGTGTATAGTTTAGCTCCTTCATTGACTTTAGTCTTCTCATTAGTTCTTGCTGTTCTCCCTGCCTTTCCCCAGGCCTCCCTTGGGTCCAATGGGGTTATTGCATACAATATATCTCCTTTGTCCCCTACTATCCCCTCATCGGTGACTGATGTAGTAATTCTTGGTGTCATGGCTGTACTGTCCTTTGGTTCTTTAGGCTGTTTCAGACTCTTTAGTTCTTCTACTAAGCTCTGTATCTTAGCTTCAGCTATTGTGATTTGTAATTCCCATTTCATGCTCTCCTCAGCTATTGACTCTTCCATTTTCTTGCTGATCTCTTCCAGCCTCCTCTCCCACTCCTCCTCTCTTCACGTGAGCTCTGCCTCCCAGTCCTCTCTCCCAGGTCCACTAAGTAAGTAAGTAAGTAAGTAAATTTATTCAGGTATACACAATACAGTTACATAGAATTATCATACATAGCAGCATATGTGTAGAGAACCTAGGATAACCCAAAAAAGTCAGACAGAGTGACTTATTTCCATTGGGGTCCTTTTACCTTATTATTATAATATAAAGGTTATAATATTTTCTTATTATTCTATAATGAAGATAACATCTTATTATCATACTAAAAAGACTATCTACTACACGAGGGTCATTAAGACTATCTACAATACGAGGGTCATTAAGACTATCTACTACCCGAGGGTCATTACGACTATCTACAATACGAGGGTCATTACTAGGGATAAGGTAAAATTTACACGTATTTTAGCTAAAAAATAGAAAATCATTCCCCTCCCTTTCTGTTGCTTCATTCATCAGACACTTTTTGGCAGTCTTCTTGAACTGGTTCAAGCTATGACTGGCCTTGACATTTGTGGGTAGTCTGTTCCATTCCTTTATTGCTGTACAATAAAAGGTGTTTGAAGCCTGGCCACTGACTGTGGGTACTACAAAGTTGTGCTCTCTCCCCCTAGTACTATGATTGCTTTGGTTCCCAACCTTGACAAAATTGACAGCAAGATATTCTGGACACTGTTCGTGAGCAATTTTATAAACATGATTTAGCTTCAGTTGTTTTACTCTGTCTTCAACATTCAGCATATCCAACTGCTGTAATTCATCCTGGCCTACATGTTCTCTTGGTCCCAGCCCCAGGATGAATCTTACGATTTTGTTCTGGGTGATTTGCAGTCTATCTTTCAGTTTTTTTGTCAAGGCAGAGTACCAAGAAGAGCAAGCGTAATCCATATGGCATTGTATAAGGGCTAGACATAGGGTCCTGCGAGCCTCAGTAGGTAGACACTGTGCTTGTCTATACAGGAACTTCAGCCTGGCATTCGCTTTCTTTACTACACTGTTCCCTATCAATTCTCCTGACATGCATGGGTCAAAGGGGATTCCCAGATATTTAACTGATGAAACCAAAGTGATGGACTCCCCATTACACTGAACATTAAAATTATTTACCCTTCTCAGTTTATGTTTCGTTCCAAAGAGAATGGCTTCAGTTTTCCCTAGGTGTAATGATAGTTTGTTGTCTACTAACCATTTGCTGCAGGACTCCAGTTCCAGTGTTAAAACATTAGCAATATCTTGTGGGTCTTTACCTGTCACTAACAGAGCACTGTCATCTGCATACAGTAGGAGTTTGCACTTGACACTGATAGGCATATCATTGACATAACATAAGAATAGTAAGGGACCCAGAATACTACCTTGGGGAACTCCACATGTTATCGGCAGGGGTTCTGATTCCGTTTTGTTGATTTTGACTATTTGTCTCCTGTTGCTAAGGTAGGACTTAAACCAGTCTACAGAACCTATACCGATAGCTTGAAGTTTCTTACATAATATATTGTGGTTGACAGTATCGAAGGCCTTTTGCAGGTCTAAGGTTACCATACCTATGAGGTTCCCTTTTGACATTTCAGTTCTCAGGTAATCCATCAGATTAATAAGGGAGGTATCGGTTGAGTAGGATCTTCTAAAGCCCGATTGATAGCTATGGAGAATGCTGTTGTCATTAAGGTACTTAACTACTTGAGAATACACCGCCCTCTCCAGAATTTTAGATATTATACTGAGTATACTAACAGGTCTATAGTTGCTTACATCAGACCTATTATTTTTCTTGAAGATAGGAGTAACTCTGGCCTCCTTGAACCCCTCCGGTACGGTATTAGTGGTGATTGATAGATTTATTATGTGAGCAATAGGGATTGACAGTTCAGAAGCACCATCTTTTAGGAACTTAGACGGGATGTTATCAGGGCCTGTGCTCTTAGTTGGGTTTAACCTGCTTAGTTCTTTTTGAATGAAGTCATGAGATACACTTACTAGTTGACAACTGTTTGGGGTTACCCCTTTATTGGTATAGTATGTTTGAAACTTATCAGAGTCTGTGTTAAAGGTATTTGATGCAGCTGGTAGTTTACTTACTAGTGTTGATGCAACAGATGTGTAGTAGGAATTAAAGCAATTTGCCACCTTAGATGTTTCGTGGCATACCTCATTATCGATAGTGAGTACTATGTTAGACCTATCTACTGGCTTATGGCTATACCCCAACTGTTTTAGTTGTTGCCAGAGCTTTCTGGGGTTATGCTTATATTCTTCAATTTTTGAGCAATAGTGCTTTGCCTTTGCTCCTTTTATAAGCCTCTGTACTCTGTTCCTCACCCTTTGGAATTCATTTAGTGCTGCAATATCCTGTCTGTTTGCTTTAAATCTTTTTAGCAGCTGGTCTCTGAATTTCATATTATCTAATATCTCAGTAGTCATCCAGGGTTCAGTTCTTCGTTTAATCCTAACCTCTTTAACTGGTGCAATATTATTAAGAATGGTAGTGAACATTGTTTTGAATTTTTCCCAGGCATCGTTTACGTCCGTGCAACTTGTTATCTCTGTCCAGTCACAATTGTGTAGCCTATTTACCAGTGTTTCTTTACTGTAGTTTCTAGTTGACCTCATTTTTATTGTCCTGTGTAGGCCTATCCTATCCCTAGTGATTTTCCTGGTGCAGTAAATGATGAAATGATCACTAAGACCTGTGGTAATGACGCCTGACTGACTAATGTTCTCAGCGCGGTTGCAAAGTATGTGGTCAATTAGGGTGGCTGAGAACTGTGTGATCCGGGTTGGTTTATTAATTAGTTGGGTGTAGCTATTTAATCCTAGAATTTGCTTATACCTTTTGCATAGCCCGTTATTTTGTTGCTGAAAACAGATATTGAAGTCGCCCAGTATTATTGTTTCGCAATTGCTTTCAACTCCGGACAAGACTCTGGAAAAGTCTTCTAAGAACTGGTCCTGGGTAGGAGGGCGGTAACTAGTTCCTACTAAGATGGGTTTGGTCTTGGGAAGCAGCACTTCAAACCATAGAATCTCCAGTTTATTGTTATTTAAATCAGGTCTTGGGTTGTAAGCTAAGTCATTTCTAATGTAGGCACATACTCCACCGCCCTTTCTGTTCCTATCTAAGCGTTTTATATTGTAACCTTCTATTTTGACCTCGTCGTCAGTCACCGTATCATCCAACCAAGATTCAGAGATGGTTATAACTGCCGCCCTAATTTTGTTAGCTAGAATCCTAATCTCTGCCAATTTAGGAAGAAGTGATCTTGCATTGACATGAATAAAGTGAAGGCCTGTTTTCATAAAACAATCATAATCATCAATATATGGCAATGGGTCATTTGTATTAAAATTAGGTAAATCAATGTCATCACTGCTAAAGGGTAACTGTGCCAAAGTGCATTTGTTACACACAAAATGAATTCTGGCACCGTTGCTATAATTGTACATACATCCATCATGCACCCACCCCTTACACATTTTACATAAGGTGCCTTTTCTGTTTTTCATGCGTACTTTAGTACAGTGTATGCATCTGTTTGGTAGTGTTTGAGATAATAATGGCTGTATTGTCTCACATTGACCTATGTATGCATTACATATGGAGTTAAGGTTATCATCCCTAGCTACTAGACCGTCATTATTGCCGTCATTTATCTGTCTGTTTTGCCTCTGCACAATAGTTTGAGGTCCTGGATTAATTTGGATATCACCACTTAAGAGCGCTACAATAAGAGCTGTGTGCCATTGTTTTTGTTTGGGTATGCGGTGTTGCCATACCTTGCGGCGATAGTGAGGTTTACTTTTCTGGTAGGATGGCAACTGTTGGGCTTTTACTGTCCAGGGCGCTGTTACTCCATTCACCTTTTCCAACCCCCATGACTGATTTCTTTCTTCATGGAATTGAAGAAGAAATATAAATATAATTATGGCAGCCTGTACCCCTCTAATGCCTGCCATTTTCACTCTTCGCTCTTTTACTCATATACAATAATATTTATTTCTCTTTTCCAGTCCCTAGTACACTTAGTATCTGCTTTAATTACACTGAATTACTAGTAAAATTTCCTCTTCAAAACCCTCTTCACTGCTCACTTTTCCCTTAACTTCACAAAACCCTTTTGACCTCTTCAAAACCCTCTTCACTGCTCACTTTTCCCTTAACTTCACAACACCCTTACATTTAACCCCATTTATTATTCACCCTCCCCTACCCACCTCACTTCACAGTCTGGCTTCACCAATTAACTTCTAACTCCTTTCCATTCTGGTAGACCAGAAAGGTTTAATCAATGGTTTTATCCTTCCAAATCCCCCTCAATTCCATTTATCGGGGGTTGTGTCGTGTTGTTGTCTCCTGACCTGTTTTGCTGACTCAGCCATTTTTAAAACACTGAGGGGAGTAACACCACCTGACTTTCCTTGAGTTTATAGATATATTTGGCTTTTTCTGCTATGATTCTCTCACTGTACACTGGTCAGCTGAATATAGGTCAGCTGCTAAAATATTAACCTTGACTATTTACCTATTCACTTCTTTCCCACGACTGGCACTGAGGGATAACCGTCCAGGTTTTTGATGTCCAATTTTTTTTTTCACAGAAGGAAGAGCTTATGCCAAGGGTGATGTGGAGGGGGGTGTTGGGGAGGGAGGGGGGTGTTTGTTGTGGGGAGAAGGGAGGAGGAAACAGGGAGAGGAAAAGGATAGTGAGCTGGAGAGGGGACAGCAGCAGGGGGAAGTGAGATGGGGAAAACTAAGGGGGACAGAGGGAAGAGCAATGGGGGGAGGGGAGTAGAAGGAGTAGGGAGGATGAGAAGGAAGATGATGAGGGAGAGAAAGTGGGATAAAGAGAGACAGGAAGTGTGGTTCAGTGTGAGCTAGAGAGAGAGGGGAGAAGGGAGAGTCAGAGTGTGTGGAGCATGTGAGTTGGGGAAGATCAGCCTTTAGTGTGCTTGCAGGCCTCGGAGGCGAGGGGAGAGGGAGGAGGAGAAGAGGAGGTGAGGGGGGAGATGGAGGAGGTATAGGAGGAGGAGGATAGAGAGGGACAGAGAGTGTGTTTGAGTGTGAGCTAGAGGGTTAGAGAAAGAGGAGGAGGATAGAGATAGTGTGGTTGAGTGTGAGTTAGAGAGAGAGGGAGAGAGAGGGGGAGGGGAGTGTTAGAGTGTGTGGGGTATGTGGGTTGGGTAGTGTTCCTGCAGACCTAGGAGGCGAGGGGAGGGGGAGGGGGAGAATGGAGGGTAGGTGGAGGGAAGATGGAGGAGGTATAGGAGGAGGTATAGGAGGAGGAAGGGAGGGAAAGAGAGTGGTAGGGGAGGTTGGTAGGGAGAAAGGGAGGGGAGGTGGGGGAAGATGGAGAAGGGGAGAGGGAAAGAGAGGGGTAGGGGAGGTAAGTAGGGATGAAGGGAGGGGAGGTGAGGGAAGATGGAGGAGGTATAGGAGGAGGAGGAGCAAGGGGAGGAATGGAGGGAAAGAGAGAGGGAGGGAGGGAATGGGAGAGGTAGGGGAGGTAGGTAGGGCAGGAAGAGAAAGGGAGGGAAAGAGAGAGGGAGGGAGGGAAAGAGAGAGGGAGGGAGGGAAAGAGAGAGGTAGGGGAGGTGCAAGGAGAGTGTGAACTGTGCGTATGTGTGGGTATGAGTGGGCATGTGATACGTGTCCGTTATGGTCACGTTATTCAAATTCAAATTCAAAAATTCAAAAATTTATTCTCTATAAGGATTACAATGCTGAGTTTACAGAATTTGGTTATTGTGTGGTTTACATGTAGTAAAATAATGATTACAGAGTGTACCACTAGAACACCTAGCATGGCTAGCCATTTCAGGCAGACTTAGTTTAATTCTTAATTTTAAAATATTACAAATTATGAGGTAAGTTGGTATTATGGCTAAGTGACTAAATACTAGTTTGTGAGTTTAGCAATGTGAATGCTTTTGTTTTGGCACAGTACATAGTTTCAGTATTGGAGTATCACAGGATTCATTATTTTAAGATTGAGATTAATATTTCTGTTTATGGGCAAATGGGTGAGTGAGTGTAAGTGTGAACCACCAGGTGGTATTCGTGTAGTTAGTTGACAGGGTGTATCAGGGAGATAAGATGTTTTCTAATGGTAGTTTTGAAGGTGATGAATGTGTCTGCAGTTCTAGAGTTCTCAGGTAGGGTGTTCCAGATTTTAGGGCCTTTGACATACATTGAATTTTTGTAAAGGTTTAGCCGGACACAGGGAATGTCGTAGAGATGTTTGTGTCTGGCGTTATGCCTGTGGGTTCTGTCACAACTATCAAGAAAGTGTTTTAGGTCAAGGTTGATATTGGAGTTTAAGGTCCTGTAGATGTAGATTGCACAGTAGTAAGTGTGGATGTACTGAACAGGGAGTAAGTTTAGATCTATGAAGAGTGGGGGGATGTGTTGCCAGGGATGGGATTTAGTGATTATTCTTACTGCGGCTTTTTGTTGGATTATTATTAACTTTAGGTGTGTTGCTGCAGTTGATCCCATAGCACAAATAGCAAAGGTGAGGTATGGATAAATAAGTGAGTGGTATAGTGTGAGAAGGGCATTTTGCGGCACGTAGTATCGTATCTTGGAGAGGATCCCAACCATTTTGGATACTTTTTTGGTTATGTGTTGGATATGGGTGCTGAAATTCAGGTTGTTGTTAAGGTATAGGCCTAGGAATTTGCCCTCATTATGTCTGGTAATTAGAGTGTTGTCGATCTTAATGTTAATTTGTGCATCTCCTATTCTGCAACCAAACATAATATAGTAGGTTTTGTCAGTGTTAAGCATAAGTTTATTGGCTGTCATCCAAGTCGATATTTTGATCAGCTCCTCGTTAACAATGGTGTCAGGGGTGGCAAGATTAGGGTGAGAGATGACATAAGTCATGTCGTCAGCAAAGAGAATGGGTTTCAGGTGTTGGGATACGTTTGGAAGATCATTGATGTATATGAGGAAGAGCAGGGGACCAAGGACACTTCCCTGTGGAACTCCAGTATCAAGTGGCCGTGTTGTTGATGCTGTGTCTTTAATGGTGACATACTGATACCTATTAGTAAGGTAAGATTTGAAATAAGCAGGCGCATGGCCTCTTATACCGTAATGGTCAAGTTTGTGGAGTAGGATGCCGTGGTCTACTGTGTCAAAAGCTTTTCTTAGGTCAATAAAAATTCCTAGTGGATATTCCTTATTTTCCAATGCTGTGTAAAGCAGATCTAGCATTTTTATGATTGCATCATTAGTGCTTTTATTTTTCCTGAATCCAAATTGGCAGGGGTTGAGTATGTTTTGTGCCGTTATAAATGAATATAGTCTCCTGTGCACGAGTTTCTCAAAGATTTTGGATAGCAATGGTAAGTTTGATATTGGCCTATAGTTGTTTAAGTCTGTAGGGTCACCACCTTTATGTATTGGTGTAACCCTTGCCATCTTGAGTAGTTTCGGGAATGTACTAGTTTCTAGTGACTTGTTAAAAAGTAATGAAATAGCATGAGAAAGGACATGGGCTGCTCGCTTGTACAGTAATGGTGGGACATGAGACAGATTCCCTGAGTTATTTTTAAGTGACTTTATAATCTCGGTGACTTCCGTGGGCTCAGTTGGTGCAAGATAGAAGGAATTTGGGAAATTCCCATCTAGGTAGTCCCCGGCATGGGCATTGGTATGTGGGATTTTATTGGCGAGATTAGATCCTATGGTTGAGAAGAAGTCGTTTATCTTGTTAGCTGTGTCAGTGGGATGTAGTGGTGTTTCTTTAGGTTTAGTTAGGACAATATTCTTGTTTTTTTTTAGTTTGTAGGTCCCTAGAATCTGAGAGAGTGTTTTCCAGGTCTTTTTTATATCTCCTCTAGTGTCTGTGAATCTACTGGAGTAGTATAGTTGTTTGGCTTTCTTTATTACTTTGGTGAGAACTGATGAATAGTGTTTAAGAATATCTTTGTGTATTAAGCCCTGTCTATATTGCTTTTCATATTGGTGTTTCTTGTCAATGGATTTCAGAATGGTGCTGGTTAGCCATGGGCAACCAAGCCGTTTGTTTGAGATCTTTTTTGTTTTTATAGGACAATCTTTGTTGTATTACCTGGAATTTACCTGGAGAGAGTTCCGGGGGTCAACGCCCCCGCGGCCCGGTCTGTGACCAGGCCTCCTGGTGGATCAGAGCCTGATCAACCAGGCTGTTACTGCTGGCTGCACGCAAACCAACGTACGAGCCACAGCCCGGCTGGTCAGGAACCGACTTTAGGTGCTTGTCCAGTGCCAGCTTGAAGACTGCCAGGGGTCTGTTGGTAATCCCCCTTATGTATGCTGGGAAGCAGTTGAACAGTCTCGGGCCCCTGACACTTATTGTATGGTCTCTTAACGTGCTAGTGACACCCCTGCTTTTCATTGGGGGGATGTTGCATCGTCTGCCAAGTCTTTTGCTTTCGTAGTGAGTGATTTTCGTGTGCAAGTTCGGTACTGGTCCCTCTAGGATTTTCCAGGTTTATATAATCATGTATCTCTCCCGCCTGCATTCCAGGGAATACAGGTTTAGGAACCTCAAGCGCTCCCAGTAATTGAGGTGTTTTGTCTCCGTTATGCGCGCCGTGAAGGTTCTCTGTACATTTTCTAGGTCAGCAATTTCACCTGCCTTGAAAGGTGCTGTTAGTGTGCAGCAATATTCCAGCCTAGATAGAACAAGTGACCTGAAGAGTGTCATCATGGGCTTGGACTCCCTAGTTTTGAAGGTTCTCATTATCCATCCTGTCATTTTTCTAGCAGATGCGGTTGATACAATGTTATGGTCCTTGAAGGTGAGATCCTCCGACATGATCACTCCCAGGTCTTTGACGTTGGTGTTTCGCTCTATTTTGTGGCCAGAATTTGTTTTGTACTCTGATGAAGATTTAATTTCCTCGTGTTTGCCATATCTGAGTAATTGAAATTTCTCATCGTTGAACTTCATATTGTTTTCTGCAGCCCACTGAAAGATTTGGTTGATGTCCGCCTGGAGCCTTGCAGTGTCTGCAATGGAAGACACTGTCATGCAGATTCGGGTGTCATCTGCAAAGGAAGACACGGTGCTGTGGCTGACATCCTTGTCTATGTCGGATATGAGGATGAGGAACAAGATGGGAGCGAGTACTGTGCCTTGTGGAACAGAGCTTTTCACCGTAGCTGCCTCGGACTTTACTCTGTTGACGACTACTCTCTGTGTTCTGTTAGTGAGGAAATTATAGATCCATCGACTGACTTTTCCTGTTATTCCTTTAGCACGCATTTTGTGCACTATTACGCCATGGTCACACTTGTCGAAGGCTTTTGCAAAGTCTGTATATATTACATCTGCATTCTTTTTGTCTTCTAGTGCATCTAGGACCTTGTCGTAGTGATCCAATAGTTGAGAGAGACAGGAGCGACCTGATCTAAACCCATGTTGCCCTGGGTTGTGTAACTGATGGGTTTCTAGATGGGTGGTGATCTTGCTTCTTAGGACCCTTTCAAAGATTTTCATGATATGGGATGTTAGTGCTATCGGTCTGTAGTTCTTTGCTGTTGCTTTACTGCCCCCTTTGTGGAATGGGGCTGTCTGTTGTTTTTAGTAACTGTCGGACGACCCCCGTGTCCATGCTCCCTCTCCATAGGATGGAAAAGGCTCGTGATAGGGGCTTCTTGCAGTTCTTGATGAACACGGAGTTCCATGAGTCTGACCCTGGGGCAGAGTGCATGGGCATGTCATGTATAGTCTAAGTAATTTGTTAAGAAAAATGTCTGTCCAGTCATCAATACCATTGGCCTTGGAGAATTCTATAGGCCAGTCAACAGTCTCTACGTCAGCTGTGAACTTCCTTATTGAGGCCTCGTCATGGAGTCTAAATGAGACTTTGTTGTATTCAAGTGGTGGTTTACTAATGTTTGTCAGGAGGAAGGTAGGGTAGTGGCCTGTAGTGCTATCTGTGATTATCCCTGATGTTGTAGTGGCCAGGCTTAGGCTTGGTTACAAGTACTTCTGGCAGTTTGGGAGACACACAGATGATGATCAAACTAAATGTAAATTATGTGATCAGGCATATGGTCACTCTCTTGAACACTATGTGCTTAATTGTCCACTTATTGAGGAATACAGAGACAGACAGTATAATAACCTATGTGACATGTCAAGATATCTTATTAATGAAAATAAGATACCAGATATACTAAGCAAATTTCCTAAATTTGCTTGTAACAGATAAGTGAACTATAGATATGTAGATATAAATCCATATGTATTCCTGTTAACCCTTTGGGGCCTAGTTCCTAGGCCTTTTGTGTATCCACATGCTCTCGCGCTACCGTCCACAGGATGGATATGGGGTGCACAATAAACTAGCCACTTCGGTGGCAAAATCTAAAATCTAAATCTAGTATATTGGTCCATATGTGGTCTATTATGGTTGCACTTGTCTCAGTGAGCCTGGTTGGTTTAGTTATTGTTGGTATGAGAGGTGTATTGTTCATATTGTTGATGAAATCAGTTACAGGCTGGACACACATAGAACAAATCACCAAGAAAATCTCCAAGACTGTAGGCATACTATCAAAGATAAGGTACTACGTTCCACAATCAGCTCTCCTGGCACTGTACCATTCACTCATATACCCTTATCTTACATATGGAATTTGTGCATGAGGATCAACAACATCCAATCACCTAATAACCCAGCAAAAGGCAGCAGTAAGAATGATAACAAATTCCCACTCCTGCCAGCATACTCCACCAATTTTCAAAAGTCTGAATCTGCTTACAATTAAGAACAGCCATACTTATTCATGTGCCTACTACATACACAGAACAATACATGCAAATATAAACCCCCCACTCAAACTTCTCCTCACCAACCTAAACAGGACACATGACCACAACACAAGACACAGATCTCTTTTTGATATATCCCGTGCCCATATCACACTGTGTAAAAACTCTATGCACATAAAGGGCCCCAAAATATGGAATTCATTACCAGAAGATATTAAAGTAACCCAGTCTGAAAATCAATTTAAGATTAGATTTTGCCACCCAAGTGGCTAGTTTATTGTGCACCCCATATCCATCCTGTGGACGGTAGCGCGAGAGCATGTGGATACACAAAAGGCCTAGGAACTAGGCCCCAAAGGGTTAACAGGAATACATATGGATTTATATCTACATATCTATAGTTCACTTATCTGTTACAAGCAAATTTAGGAAATTTGCTTAGTATATCTGGTATCTTATTTTCATTAATAAGATATCTTGACATGTCACATAGGTTATTATACTGTCTATTTCTGTATTCCTCAATAAGTGGACAATTAAGCACATAGTGTTCAAGAGAGTGACCATATGCCTGATCACATAATTTACATTTAGTTTGATCATCTTCTGTGTGTCTCCCAAACTGCCAGAAGTACTTGTAACCAAGCCTAAGCCTGGCCACTACAACATCAGTCAGTCTGTTCACATTGCAAGTTGCTCCATAAACATACTTATCTACGTTCATGTTATCATAGTGGGTTATAGATCTACTCAGGCTTCTAACTGCATTCCTATAACAATCATCTTCATTATTTACTTCTCTCCTAATATTATTCCTAATGCTAGACACAGTTATACCAAAGTTATATTCTACGTTCTCCTTCTGGATACTCTTCTTGGCTAACATATCAACTTTATCATGAAGGAGTAATCCAATGTGTGATGGGATCCATAGCAATTGTACATTAATTCCTTTGTCCCTAATTTTTGAGTATCTATACCTGGCTTTCCCAATGAGCATGTTGTTGGAGTCATTATATGAGCCAAGAGCCTTCAATGATGACATAGAATCAGTAATGATGATAGAGTCAAGCTCAGTGTCATAGGTTAGCTTTAGCGCCATTAGGATTGCAAACAATTCAGTTTGCAGTGTAGACGCCCAGTTGTTAATTCTTATGCCTAACTCAACAAATTTATTATCGTTCTTAACTAGGGAGGTGGCAACAAGAGCAGATGCAGCCCTGCCAGAAGACTCCTGTTTAGATCCATCAGTGTATATAACTTGTGATAACTTATTACTACCAGCTAGGCGAAAAATTTCTTCTTGAGCAGTTGCTCTAACAAGAGATTTAAGGAAGGGATTACTAGCAATGAGCTTCTTGGGAGGGACTTGTAGGTATGTGATATTAAATGAACACATCTTCCATGGAGGGGTGAAATGCTCTTGTTGCCTACAGTGATACAGTTCATGCAGGTTATAAAACTTAATGCAATTGCACGTTTTCACAATCCATTTAGATCTGTGTGTATTTACCTCTAGACACTTGGTAAGATTCACTGTGACAGTGTCTGGTTCGTTTCTCAACATTCTAATACCGAGTGCAGTGTTAATTTCAACAATCCTGTCACTGATACTAGAAATACCAAGCTCCTTCCTCATGTTAAGAACTTTTGTAGATCTGGGACAGCCAAGAATAATCCTGAGAGCTTCATTTTGCATTAACTCCAAGGGTCGGAGAGAACTTTCTCTAGCTAATATCAACATGGGAGCAGAATAATTAATTAAGGACCTAACATAGGCTATGTACATCATTCTCACGATTCTCACATTAGCACCATAGTTGGGATTGTAGCCAGCAACAGCTTTGAGAGCATTTAGCCTAGCTTTACATTTCTTGTTTAGTTGTGGTATAGTGGATTTGTTAAAGGGTACATCTACACCAAGATATCTGTAAGTTTTAACGTAGCTAATGATTTCACCCTGCAAATAGATGGGTGGGGGATGTCGTTTGCTTGTTAATATCTTTGTTTTAGAGGAAGATATTATGAGGCCTAGTCGATTACAAATTGCTTGAACTTCATTAAGAATGGTATTCATCTTCTTATGCCCTGTTGTATGGATCATGATATCATCAGCATAGCTTATAGCTATATGTTTAGGTGAGGCAGGTAGAGCATTTAGGAGAGCATTAATCAGAATATTAAATAGCATGGGACTATGAACTCCTCCCTGCGGTGTACCTAAAGACATTTCTTTAGAATCACTTCTGAAGCCTTGGTAAAGGACAGAGGATACTCTATTTGACAGGTATCCTATTATCCAGCAGAGTAAGCTACCACCAATATTCATTTTGGCTAGTTCATGTAGTATAACGGTTCTGTTTGCAATATCAAATGCAGATTTTAGATCAAGAAAAGTGGTAAAACTAGTAGAGGTGTGTGCAGTGAGAAAGGTGGAAATACAGTTCTGCACACTTTTACCTTTCATGAACCCATAGAGGTAGGGGGAAAGTTGATGTCTGATTCTGTAGTACAATCTGTTAAGCATCATTCTTTCAAAAGTTTTGCAAAGACAACTAGTTAAGGAGATCGGCCTAAATGTATGTAGTACAATCTGTTAAGCATCATTCTTTCAAAAGTTTTGCAAAGACAACTAATCAATTTAAGACTCTTCTCAAAAGCCACTTAATCACCCTAGACTAAATGCTAAATACTCAGTACACACTTACTCACCTATGTACTCCCACATCAAAACTGAAACAATCACATTGAACCTTTTATCCATTGTTGACAGGAATATAATTGAATCATTGTTTTCACAAAAACATTTTAGAATATAAATATATCTTTGTATTATACAAATTTTGATTAATTTATAATTAATATTCTACTGTACAACTATGAAATAATTACTATCCTACTGTACAACTATGATATACTCCTTAGTATTAAGTAGAATGTAAGCCAATAATGTTAAGTTGGCCCATAATGCCTAGGCATAATAGAGGTTCTCTTTGCATTGCAACCCACTATTGTGGATACAAAATCTCAATGTACTGTTTGCAAAGACATAAAATAAATAAATAAATGGTAGGGTGTGTGTGTGTGTGTGTGTGTGTGTGTGTGTGTGTACAACTATGAAATAATTACTATCCTACTGTACAACTATGATATACTCCTTAGTATTAAGTAGAATGTAAGCCAATAATGTTAAGTTGGCCCATAATGCCTAGGCATAATAGAGGTTCTCTTTGCATTGCAACCCACTATTGTGGATACAAAATCTCAATGTACTGTTTGCAAAGACATAAAATAAATAAATAAATGGTAGGGTGTGTGTGTGTGTGTGTGTGTGTGTGTGTGTGTGTGTGTGTGTGTGTGTGTGTGTGTGTGTGTGTGTGTGTGTGTGTGTGTGTGCGTGTGTGCGTGTGTGCGTTACTATCCTGCCACCCGAGTCGAGCGAGGGGAGAGGGAGGAGGAGAGGGAGGGATAATCTCGCTTTCAGGCTTTTGGGCCTATCCTAGACTCTCCACATGCATGCTATGTACCGAGAGAGCCTGTACCAGGAGTGCCGTGCCTATGCCTTTGCATCTACTCGTGCATACCTGAATCTATACTTACTGAGTAAACACCTGTGCACCTACTCGTGTTTACCTGGAGCTATACTTACTTAATGAGTAAACACCTAAGAACATAAGAACATAAGAAAGAAGAAACACTGCAACAGGCCTACTGACCCATGTGGAGCAGGTCCATCCCCCCCCCTGGATTAGACCAATGACCCACCCCCTGGATTATCCCAATGACCCACCCAGTCTGGTCATCCCCACTCAAGGATGGAGCACTGTACCAGACCCAGCAGCACAAGCTAGTAAGGTTAAACTTACACCCACCCACACCCACTTATGCATTTATCTAACCTATTTTTAAAACTACACAACGTTTTAGCCTCAATAACTGTACTCGGGAGCTTGTTTCACTCATCCACAACTCTATTACCAAACCAGTACTTTCCTATATCCTTCCTGAATCTGAATTTTTCCAACATGAAACCATTGCTGCGAGTCCTGTCTTGGATGGAAATTTTCAGCACACTATTTACATACCCTTTATTTATTCCTGTTTTCCATTTATACACCTCAATCATATCCCCCCTAATTCTACGCCTTTCGAGAGAGTGCAGATTCAGGGCCTTCAGTCTATCCTCATAGGGAAGATTTCTGATACATGGGATCATCTTTGTCATCCTCCTTTGTACGTTTTCCAGAGCATTTATATCCATTCTGTAATACGGTGACCAGAACTGAGCAGCATAGTCTAAATGAGGCCTAACCAAGGATATATCGAGTTGAAGAACAACCTGAGGACTTCTATTATTTATACTTCTAGATATGAAGCCAAGAATTCTGTTAGCTTTACTGCAAACACTAATACAAAGTTGTCTTGGTTTTAGGTTACTGCTAACCAAAACTCCTAAATCCTTTTCGCAATCGGTAGTATTAAGATCTACATTATTTAGTTTATATGTGGCATGGTTATTTAACTGTCCAACATTTAGAACTTTTCATTTGTCAATATTAAACTGCATCTGCCACTTCTCCGACCATTGCATCAGTCTATTCAAATCATCCTGGAGTGCTCTAGTGTCCTCATTAGAATGAATTGGACGGCCTATTTTGGTGTCATCAGCAAATTTGCTTATGTTGCTATTTATTACCTCATCTATGTCGTTTATGTAAATTGTGAACAACAACGGGCCCAACACTGACCCCTGAGAACACCGCTGGTGACGTGCCCCCATTCTGATTTCTCCCTATTTATGCAAACTCTCTGCTATTTGTCAGCCATGCCTCTACCCAGGAAAAAATTTCTCCTCCTATTCCGTGTGCCCTAAGTTTCCTCAATAGCCTCTGGTGTGGAACTCTATCAAAAGCCTTACTGAAGTCCATATACACAATATCATATTCATTACCATGATCTACCTCCTCAAACACCTTAGTGAAAAAAGTTAGTAAATTCGCAAGACAGGAACACCCCTTTGTAAAACCGTGTTGAGAATCATTAATGAATCTGTGCCTGTCAAGATGGCTATGAATTGCTTCAGCAATTATTGATTCCATAAATTTTCCCACTATGGAGGTAAGGCTTATTGGTCTATTGTTCGAAGCCAAGGACCTGTCACCTGCCTTGTAAATAGGTATAACATTTGCCATTTTCCGCTTTTCAGACACTATGCCAGTTTGTTTACTTGGAGTTTACCTGGAGAGAGTTCCAGGGGTCAACGCCCCCGCGGCCCGGTCTGTGACCAGGCCTCCTGGTGGATCAGAGCCTCATCAACCAGGCTGTTACTGCTGGCTGCACGCAAACCAACGTACGAGCCACAGCCTGGCTGGTCAGGAACCGACTTTAGGCGCTTGTCCAGTGCCAGCTTGAAGATTGCCAGGGGTCTGTTGGTAATCCCCCTTATGTATGCTGGGAGGCAGTTGAACAGTCTCGGGCCCCTGACACTTATTGTATGGTCTCTTAACGTGCTAGTGACACCCCTGCTTTTCATTGGGGGGATGTTGCATCGTCTGCCAAGTCTTTTGCTTTCGTAGTGAGTGATTTTCGTGTGCAAGTTCGCTACTAGTCCCTCTAGGATTTTCCAGGTGTATATAATCATGTATCTCTCCCGCCTGCATTCCAGGGAATACAGGTTCAGGAACCTCAAGTGCTCCCAGTAATTGAGGTGTTTTATCTCCGTTATGCGCGCCGTGAAGGTTCTCTGTACATTTTCTAGGTCAGCAATTTCACCTGTCTTGAAAGGTGCTGTTAGTGTGCAGCAATATTCCAGCCTAGATAGAACAAGTGACCTGAAGAGTGTCATCATGAGCTTGGCCTCCCTAGTTTTGAAGGTTCTCATTATCCATCCTGTCATTTTTCTAGCAGATGCGATTGATACAATGTTATGGTTCTTGAAGGTGAGATCCTCCGACATGATCACTCCCAGGTCTTTGACGTTGGTGTTTCGCTCTATTTTGTGGCCAGAATTTGTTTTGTACTCTGATGAAGATTTAATTTCCTCGTGTTTACCATATCTGAGTAATTGAAATTTCTCATCGTTGAACTTCATATTGTTTTCTGCAGCGCACTGATAGATTCGGATGATGTCCGCCTGGAGCCTTGCAGTGTCTGCAATGGAAGACACTGTCATGCAGATTCGGGTGTCATCTGCAAAGGAAGACACGGTGCTGTGGCTGACATCCTTGTCTATGTCGGATATGAGGATGAGGAACAAGATGGGAGCGAGTAGTGTGCCTTGTGGAACAGAGCTTTTCACCGTAGCTGCCTCTGACTTTATTCTGTTGATGTTACGTTGGTAGGTCTTATTACTTTGATAGTAAGGTTCTCACTACATGTTCTAGTGTGGGGTAGCTTTTACTTAATGGCCTTATTTGTCTAGGGGTAATACTTACATTATGGCTGATCATCCTGAGTGTCTCTGATATCCTTTCACCAGCCCTCTTCACAGGTTATGTAAACTACTACTATAAAAATATAACTGTATTCTCAATAGATATGTACAGAATATACAATCACAGCCTCGCATTTTCAAAACAAAAATCTACACACTCCATAGCTGTTCTCCCACATGGTGTATCCCAACAACTTTAGTCCTCTCTTCTTGACATAACTCTGGGCTAACCAGTGTTTTGACACACTTTAGTCACCCTGGATATGGTGGCCACAACTTAAATTATAAAAACTCACACCTGGAGCACACATAATGCCCCAACAGATAGAAGAAGGACCCAGAGATCCTGCCAGGTTGAAGGTCAGCCACAGAGAGGGAGAGTCAGAGAGAGGGAGAGAGAGAGAAGCCTACCTAAGCTCCTCCCACCAAAACAAAAGACTGTTGCCAAGCACAATTCTCCAGTTACCACAATTCTACCACACCTTAATTTTACTTTTACAAAAAGAAATACAACTTTATAAACTACTTATTTAAATTGTGTTTATGTGTCTATAGTATAACGTATTATATTGAGAAAAATAGGCTTGACCCAGCTGCCTCTCAGTCATAAGGTTGATCAGTCCTTCTGACATTTAGAGCAAAGTCCCCATCAATTCAATATAATTAGGTATTCCAGAGTAACTGTTACTTATAAATACATGTTGGGTCCTATAGCCCCATAACACCCCCACCTCCAGACGAAGTCTCACAAAAGCTAGCCGTGTCCCTCAGGATACGGCTAGTAAAAGGTATATTACTTAAGTCTGAAGGCGGTAAACAAGACTACTAGAAATGCTACATATTTCCCAGCACCATAACTACTCTTCACTTTACTGTTATTTACAACAGATTGCAGAATTTTTTAGAAAAGCATTTTAACCATACCCATATACTCAAGGGTGTAACTATTTACAATTTTAGTGACTTTTAAACAATACATATTACAATGCAAAAATTGCACACAATGCCCACTGTGAAAGCCCGCACCAACAGGCCTGTGCCTCTGCTGCGGTAATGCAGCAAGCAACTGGTACTCCAGGGTGGCATCTTCCTGATCAGGAGACTAGAGTAGAGCCAAACCCAGAGCAGTCAGGTATACACCAGGCAGGAAACTTCACAAAACATGTCAAGGTGTCTCTCACTTGGTGGCCGAACCAAATAGTGAGACTTCCAGTCAACACTCACGATCCTTAACATGGTCAGGCACTCAAGCCCATCTTCCGAGGTCCCACTCCACACAGATCCTCCAAACTTATGAAGAGGAGGCTGACATAGAACATGAAGGGGTCCAAGGGACCACAAAGGCAAATCGTCGGGCCGTTTTGTATATAGAGCACACCAAGACACAACATTACATACCTTCCTGAACGTCTCATGTTACCGAAGGTTGTCAACCACTGCCTCAACTCACATTAACGTACACCCTGACCCTCGTCACACTTTTGGCTCCGACTCGACTCGAGCCTGGTAGGGAGTACTCAGGCTCGCCGAGAGTTCACCACTGCAAAAACAACAAGGTCAGCACATGACAAACACTATGTACAAAGTACGCACCATGCATCTACATGAAACATCTAGAGAGAGCATCAGCAACCACATTCTCTGAGCCTTTTATATATTTAACTTTCAAATTAAAAGGCTGTAGGAACAAAGCCCATCTTAAGAGTCTTTGATTGTGGTTTCTCATTCTTTGCAAAAACCTCAGAGGGTTATGGTCACTATACACTATTACAGGATGTGGGGAAGCACTGATATAAACTTCAAATTTCTGCACAGCCAACACCAAAGCCAAAGCCTCTTTCTCTACAGTTGCATAACCACGTTGATGCTTTTTTAATTTGGCTGAATGGTAACAAACTGGCTGAAGGCTATCTCTCTCATCACCCTGCAACAACACTGCACCTACCCCTACATCACTAGCATCCACTTGTAGAGAGAAGGGGCATTCAAACTCAGGACTTTTCAAGATAGGAGCATTCCCTAATAACATTTTCACATTTTCAAAAGCCCTGTCACACTTGCTGTCCTAGCTGAATTGAACTTTGGGACTGGTCAAAGTTGTCAGTGGTGACGTTACCTGGGAGAGGTTAGGGCAGAATCATCTGTAATAACCCACCATGCCCAGGAACCTCATCACTGCCTTCCGATTCTGTGGTCTAGGAAAATTTATAATGGCCTCCACCTTAGCATGAATTGGGGCAACTTTTCCCTGACCAACTACATATCCTAAGAATTGTACACTGGCTTGGCCAAACTCACTTTTGCTCAAATTGATGGTTAGTTTGGCTTGGGATAGACATTCAAACAACTTTTGTAATCTTACCAAGTGAGTTTCCCACTGGTTACTGAATACCACAATATCATCTAGATAGGCCCGCACACCATCCAACCCCCTTATGACAGTATTTATATGACGCTGGAAGGTGGCAGGAGCATTTTTTAACCCAAAAGGAAGAACATTATATTGAAATAACCCATCTGGAGTGACGAAGGCTGAAATTTCCTTGGCTCACTGGGTGAGGAGTATCTGATAATAACCTTTAAGTAAGTCCAGTTTGCTCACAAACTTTGCCCCTCCCACAGCTTCAATCACATCATCCATACGTGGCAAAGGGTAACAGTCAGCCTTCGTTACTTCATTTACTCTGTGATAGTCAGTGCACATACGCATAGATCCATCAGGTTTGGGAACCATCAGGTATGGAGATGCCCACTGACTCTCGCTAGGCACTACAAACTGGTTTTGAAGGAGGAATTTCACTTCTTCCTCCATGTGAAGTTGTTTTGTTGGGTTCATGCGGTAAGGAGCCTACTTTATTGGAACAGCTTCCCCGACATCCACATCATGGGGAGGCAATTTACTTACTTTGGGTACATCCCCAAACAAATCTGGAAATTTTTGGAGTAACTGAACCAAGTCACAGGTTCCCTGTACACTGAGTCCCTTCATGTGTGCCAAGGGATTTTGCAAGATGGCTGAATTGCACAGCCTTACTTCTGTTGTTACAGGAAGTTTTTCAGTATCGTCACACTCAACTTGAATAGCGGCAACTCCTGCCCTAGAATGGTATTTTTTCAACCTGTTAATGTGCACAGTCCTTTCTGATTTGCGACGGCCAGGCATCTTAATTACATAATTGGGGCCAGACCTGCCTGTGATGACAAAGGGTCCATCAAATCGTGCAGCCAAGGCATGTCCCGGAACCGGCTCCAAAGCTAACACTTCCTCTCCAACACTGAAGGAGCGAGGGGCTGCCTTTTGGTCGTACCGCTGCTTCATGGCCCTCTGACTAGCTTTGAGGTTGTCTGCTGCCATCTGTCTCGCCTGGTCCAATCGTTTCCTGAAAAAGAGAACATCTTCCGGCGGGGAAGCCTCATTTTCACCGCCCAGCCAATGCTCCTTGAGAATAGTCAGTGGTCCCCTCACTGGATGACCATAGACAAGCTCGAAAGGGCTGAAACTGAGAGATTCTTGGGTGCTTTCCCGCACGGCGAACAAGAGAAAAGGGATACCCTCATCCCAATCACTAGTGTTATTCATACAATAAGCTTGCATCATTGTCTTAAGAGTTTGATGAAATCTCTCTACTACTCCCTGAGACTGAGGGTGATAGGCAGTTGAAAATTTGGGCTGTACATCTAACCCCTTTAACACATTCCTAAATAATTTCGAGGTAAAGTTAGACCCTTGATCTGTTTGTACCTCCCGAGGAAAGCCAACATGGGAAAAGAACTTCATCAAAGCCCTTAAGACCACTGAGCTGTTATCTTGCATAGACGGGTTGCTTCTGGGTACCTGGTAGTGGAGCAAATTATTGTTAGTAAATAATTATTTCCCATTCTGGTCCTTGGGAGTGGGCCAACGACATCCACTACCAGCTTGCTGAAGGGTTCACCTGGTGCTGAAATTGGCTGAAGGGGAACAGGTTTAATGCTTTGATTAGGTTTCCCTATAATTTGGCAGGCATGACAGGTCTTTATATAATCTCCCACTGTCTCCCACAGCCGAGGCCAGAAGAAGTGCCTGGAAACCCTGGATATTGTTTTAGCAATACCTAGGTGTCCACCTAGAGGTGTGTCATGCACTAAGCTAAGAACACGGTTTCTATAAGGCTCAGGCACCACGACCTGGTGACAAAAACTTGGCTCTCCTTCTACTGGTACTGCAACCGAAGGTGCCTTCTTCATGAGTATACCTTTCCTGAAATAGAAGCATTTATTTAAACGTAAAGATTCCTCCTCAGTCACAGCCGAGGCTCTGATCGACTTAAGTGTGTCATCACACCCCTGTCCAGCAATTAACTGCATCATAGTAGGCCCAATCTCCCTCACACTACTACCTTGATCTCTGCACCGATTAGACTCAACTCGGGTTGTGGTATCCTTTTCTTTAGTTGACTGCAGTTCAACATCAGAAAATAGAGTTTCCAAACCTAAGTCCTCACCATCCTCATGAGAAATATATCCTGGTATCCTGGTCACGAGACATACTTCGTGTGATGGCACCAATAGGAAAAAGGTCTGGCAGGGTCTCCCTAGCCTTCTTCTCCCAAACTTTGGGGCCTGGTTGCCCCCATACTAGTGGTTCTTCACTGTCTAACAGTCCCATAACATTATTCCCTAATAAGAGGTCGACCCCTTCGAAGGGAATTTCATCCGAGATACCTACAGGGAGATAGCCAACTTGGTATGCAGATTCTACCCATAATTTGTGTACTGGTGTCCTTATGGTTGAACCCGTAATACCCTTCAATAATATATCTACTCCAGTATAGGTATCCTTAGACACTGGCAACACTCCAGCCCGTAGCAAGGAGTAGGTGCTACATCCATCTCTCAAGGACACTATGTTCTCAACCCTACCCACATCCTTATGCAAAGCAACTGTGGACTTACTAGAAAATACCTGCATCCTGGGGTCTAGACCCAAAGGTACCTCCTCACCTTGCTTTGAAGACCAAATACAGGCAACTGGATGTGTGTCTGCAGTTAGAGTCCTCTGGGGTGGTTCCTCCCTTTCCTGATCTCGCTGCCTTGACCAGCAAAACTTTTGTGTGTGTCCAGTTTTGTTACAGTAGTAACAGGCATAACTCTTAAAGGTATTTTTACCATTTGGTGTAGGACTGGTACTGTTTACTCGAGGACCTGAAAAATTATCTGATTGTCTAGGTAAACTTTGAGCTCCAGCTGACTTACCTTTTCTTTCTATTTTAGAGGGTGCCTCAGCCTTCATTTGTCCCTGAAAATTCTTGTCCCACTTACCTTTATGACCATAGGACTTGGAATAAGGTTTAGAACGAGTGGGAAAATTTTCAGAAGGAGCATGACTATTTTTACTTACCAATTCCCTGCGAGCCAAGAATCGGTCACCTAGATCCAGTGCTTCTGAAAGATTATCTGGGTTTTTGCCCTCCAAATATTCTCTGAGGTCAGCAGGGATTGTATTGTACAATTCCTCATGAACCATCAGGTCTACTAATTTGTTAGTCTTTATTAACTCCTTTAGAACAAACCCATTTCTTAAAAAGGAACAGTTTCTCATTCCCAAACTCAGTTAAGGTCTGCCCATCCCGAAATTTTTTATTTATGAACTTTTGTCTATATTTCTCAGGTATCATTTGGTAGGCAAGCAATACTTCCTCTTTAATCTTATCATAATTAGAAAAATTTTGCCCCTCCAGAGTCTCTACTCTCTAGAATCCTTTACCCACAAGTTGTGTGCGAACTAGGGTAGCCCACTTCTGTTTGGGCCATCCTTGCTCCAAAGCAGTCTTCTCAAAAAAAGAAAAATATCTATCTGGGTCACTCTCTGTAAACTTAGGGACAAAATTTGCAGCTTTAGTTATGTTAAAGTACTGCTCAGGCTCTTGTTCTGAGCCTCCTAACCTTTGATGTTCTTCCTCCTTAGCTTTCATTAAGTTCATCTGAGCCTCTAGTACTGCTAATTTAAGCCTCATTCTCTCCATTTCCATATCACCTGGAGTAGGTGATTCCTCATCTTCACTGTTAACAGGCATGTTTACTGATGAATTATTACCTTCTTCCCTGAAGCCTAAAAAGTTTAAAGACTCATCTTCTGACATAGTTTTTATCTTTAAACACTTGCTTCCCTCTTACAGTATCAGTGGACAAAGTTTTCCCACAGGTACATAAAATAACACAAATTGAATGTAAACTATGCACATAGCACTTACCATAACCACAACAAAAATGTGTTACTCAACCTTTCTCCCACCTTAGGAGAAAAACAACCTGTAAACTAATATATGAAAACAACACTTCCACTGACCCACCTTGGTAAATCTTCTACCAGAAACATGCAACTGTTATTACCCCATACCAGCACATATAGTCGCCTTTACAGGCGACGGAAAAGAATAACAGAGCGGCTAAAAGAGGTCAATATATCTGAAATGCGCAGGGAGACACTGGTCAGAGAAATAGCAAGCATCGAACTTAAGCTAAAAGAATCCTTTAGGAGTCAGGAATCGCGGGAAGAACTAAAAGCTATAAATGAAATCGAAAGAAACCCAAAGTATTTCTTCTCCTATGCCAAATCAAAATCGAGAACAATGCCCAGTATTGGGCCCCTACTTAAACAAGATGGGTCCTACACAGATGACAGCAAGGAAATGAGTGAGCTACTCAAGTCCCAATATGACTCAGTTTTTAGCAAGCCGCTAACCAGACTGAGAGTCGAAGATCAAAATGAATTTTTTATGAGAGAGCCACAAAATTTGATTAACACAAGCCTATCCGATGTTATCCTGACGCCAAATGACTTCGAACAGGCGATAAATGACATGCCCATGCACTCTGCCCCAGGGCCAGACTCATGGAACTCCGTGTTCATCAAGAACTGCAAGAAGCCCCTATCACGAGCCTTTTCCATCCTATGGAGAGGGAGCATGGACACGGGGGTCGTCCCTCAGTTACTAAAAACAACAGACATAGCCCCACTCCACAAAGGGGGCAGTAAAGCAACAGCAAAGAACTACAGACCAATAGCACTAACATCCCATATCATAAAAATCTTTGAAAGGGTCCTAAGAAGCAAGATCACCACCCATCTAGAAACCCATCAGTTACACAACCCAGGGCAACATGGGTTTAGAACAGGTCGCTCCTGTCTGTCTCAACTACTGGATCACTACGACAAGGTCCTAAATGCACTAGAAGACAAAAAGAATGCAGATGTAATATATACAGACTTTGCAAAAGCCTTCGACAAGTGTGACCATGGCGTAATAGCGCACAAAATGCGCGCTAAAGGAATAACAGGAAAAGTCGGTCGATGGATCTATAATTTCCTCACTAACAGAACACAGAGAGTAGTCGTCAACAGAGTAAAGTCCGAGGCAGCTACGGTGAAAAGCTCTGTTCCACAAGGCACAGTACTAGCTCCCATCTTGTTCCTCATCCTCATATCCGACATAGACAAGGATGTCAGCCACAGCACCGTGTCTTCCTTTGCAGATGACACCCGAATCTGCATGACAGTGTCTTCCATTGCAGACACTGCAAGGGTCCAGGCGGACATCAACCAAATCTTTCAGTGGGCTGCAGAAAACAATATGAAGTTCAACGATGAGAAATTTCAATTACTCAGATATGGTAAACATGAGGAAATTAAATCTTCATCAGAGTACAAAACAAATTCTGGCCACAAAATAGAGCAAAACACCAACGTCAAAGACCTGGGAGTGATTATGTCGGAGGATCTCACCTTCAAGGACCATAACATTGTATCAATCGCATCTGCTAGAAAAATGACAGGATGGATAATGAGAACCTTCAAAACTAGGGAGGCCAAGCCCATGATGACACTCTTCAGGTCACTTGTTCTATCTAGGCTGGAATATTGCTGCACTCTAACAGCACCTTTCAAGGCAGGTGAAATTGCCGACCTAGAAAATGTACAGAGAACTTTCACGGCGCGCATAACGGAGATAAAACACCTCAATTACTGGGAGCGCTTGAGGTTTCTAAACATGTATTCCCTGGAACGCAGGAGGGAGAGATACATGATTATATACACCTGGAAAATCCTAGAGGGACTAGTACCGAACTTGCACACGAAAATCACTCACTACGAAAGCAAAAGACTTGGCAGACGATGCACCATCCCCCCAATGAAAAGCAGGGGTGTCACTAGCACGTTAAGAGACCATACAATAAGTGTCAGGGGCCCGAGACTGTTCAACTGCCTCCCAGCACACATAAGGGGGATTACCAACAGACCCCTGGCAGTCTTCAAGCTGGCACTGGACAAGCACCTAAAGTCAGTTCCTGATCAGCCGGGCTGTGGCTCATACGTTGGTTTGCGTGCAGCCAGCAGCAACAGCCTGGTTGATCAGGCGCTGATCCACCAGGAGGCCTGGTCACAGACCGGGCCGCGGGGGCATTGACCCCCGAAACTCTCTCCAGGTAAACTCCAGGTCAAGCTCCCATGTTACGTTGGTAGGTCTTATTACTTTGATAGTAAGGTTCTCACTACATGTTCTAGTGTGGGGTAGCTTTTACTTAATGGCCTTATTTGTCTAGGGGTAATACTTACATTATGGCTGATCATCCTGAGTGTCTCTGATATCCTTTCACCAGCCCTCTTCACAGGTTATGTAAACTACTACTATAAAAATATAACTGTATTCTCAATAGATATGTACAGAATATACAATCACAGCCTCGCATTTTCAAAACAAAAATCTACACACTCCATAGCTGTTCTCCCACATGGTGTATCCCAACAACTTTAGTCCTCTCTTCTTGACATAACTCTGGGCTAACCAGTGTTTTGACACACTTTAGTCACCCTGGATATGGTGGCCACAACTTAAATTATAAAAACTCACACCTGGAGCACACATAATGCCCCAACAGATAGAAGAAGGACCCAGAGATCCTGCCAGGTTGAAGGTCAGCCACAGAGAGAGGGAGAGAGAGAGAAGCCTACCTAAGCTCCTCCCACCAAAACAAAAGACTGTTGCCAAGCACAATTCTCCAGTTACCACAATTCTACCACACCTTAATTTTACTTTTACAAAAAGAAATACAACTTTATAAACTACTTATTTAAATTGTGTTTATGTGTCTATAGTATAACCTATTATATTGAGAAAAATAGGCTTGACCCAGCTGCCTCTCAGTCATAAGGTCGATCAGTCCTTCTGACATTTAGAGCAAAGTCCCCATCAATTCAATATAATTAGGTATTCCAGAGTAACTGTTACTTATAAATACATGTTGGGTCCTATAGCCCCATAACAGTTGACGACTACTCTCTGTGTTCTGTTAGTGAGGAAATTATAGATCCATCGATCGACTTTTCCTGTTATTCCTTTAGCACGCATTTTGTGTGCTATTACGCCATGGTCACACTTGTCGAAGGCTTTTGCAAAGTCTGTATATATTATATCTGCATTCTTTTTATCTTCTAGTGCATTTAGGACCTTGTCGTAGTGATCCAATAGTTGAGAGAGACAGGAGTGACCTGTTCTAAACCGATGTTGCCCTGGGTTGTGTAACTGATGGGTTTCTAGATGGGTGGTGATCTTGCTTCTTAGGACCCTTTCAAAGATTTTTATGATATGGGATGTTAGTGATATCGGTCTGTAGTTCTTTGCTGTTGCCTTACTGCCCCCTTTGTGGAGTGGGGCTATGTCTGTTGTTTTTAGTAACTGTGGGACGACCCCCGTGTCCATGCTCCCTCTCCATAGGATGGAAAAGGCTCGTGATAGGGGCTTCTTGCAGTTCTTGATGAACACGGAGTTCCGTGAGTCTGGCCCTGGGGCAGAGTGCATGGGCATGTCATTTATCGCTTGTTCGAAGTCATTTGGCATCAGGATAACATCAGATAGGCTTGTGTTAACCAAATTTTGTGGCTCTCGCATAAAAAATTCAATTTGATCTTTGACTCTCAGTCTGGTTAGCGGCTTGCTAAAAACTGAGTCATATTGGGACTCGAGTAGCTCACTCATTTCCTTGCTGTCATCTGTGTAGGACCCATCTTGTTTAAGTAGGGGCCCAATACTGGATGTTGTTCTCGACTTTGATTTGGCATAGGAGAAGAAATACTTTGGGTTTCTTTCGATTTCATTTATGGCTTTTAGCTCTTCCCGCGATTCCTGACTCCTACAAGATTCCTTTAGCTTGAGTTCGATGCTTGCTATATCTCTGACCAGTGTCTCCCTACGCATTTCAGATATATTGACCTCTTTTAGCTGCTCTGTTATTCTTTTCCGTCGCCTGTAAAGGGAGCGCCTGTCTCTTTCTATTTTACATCTACTCCTCCTTTTTCTTAGAGGAATAAGCCTTGTGCATACATCGAGTGCCACCAAGTTAATCTGTTCTAGGCATACGTTGGGGGTCTGTGTTGCTTAGTATATCTTCCCAGCTTATATCGGTTAGGACTTGGTTTACTTGGTCCCACTTTATGTTTTTGTTATTGAAGTTGAATTTGGTGAATGCTCCCTCGTGACTAGTCTCATTATGTCGGTCTGGGGCTCCACGCATACATGTCTGAACCTCAATTATGTTGTGATCTGAGTATATTGTTTTTGATATGGTAACATTTCTTATCAGATCATCATTGTTAGTGAAGATGAGGTCTAGTGTATTCTCCAGTCTAGTAGGCTCTATTATTTGCTGGTTTAAATTGAATTTTGTGCAGAGATTTAAAAGCTCATGTGAGTGTGAGTTTTCATCAGAGCTGCCTCCTGGTGTTGTTACTGCAACAATATTATTTGCTATATTCCTCCATTTTAGGTGCCTTAAGTTGAAATCCCCCAGGAGCAAGATGTTGGGTGCAGGAGCTGGAAGATTTTCCAGACAGTGGTCAATTTTTAACAGCTGTTCCTGGAATTGCTGGGATGTTGCATCCGGAGGCGTGTAGACTACCACAATGACTAGGTTTTGGTTCTCGACCTTTACTGCTAAAACTTCCACTACATCATTTGAGGCATTTAGCAGTTCTGTGCAAACAAGTGACTCTGCAATGTACAGGCCAACCACCCCCCCCCTTTTGCCTGTTCACTCTGTCACATCTGTATAAGTTGTAACCTGGGATCCATATTTCGTTGTCCAAGTGATCCTTTATGTGGGTCTCAGTGAAAGCCGCGAACATTGCCTTTGCCTCTGCAAGCAGTCCACGGATGAAAGGTATTTTGTTGTTTGTTGCTGGCTTTAGACCCTGTATATTTGCAAAGAAGAATGTCATCGGACTGGTGGTATTGTTGGTACTGGGGGGGGGATTTTTTTTCCGGCATTAGTATCTGTATCTGTTGGTTTGGAGTGGAGGCCATCGACTGTGGTTCCACTCCAGGAATGACTGGATTTGGTGTACGATTTCTGCCATTTCCTGCCAGTTTTTTTTTCTTCCTGGCACTAAAAAAACCTCTCCCTTTTGAGTGGCTGTGGCTACCCAGGTTTTCCCATGGCCTGGATGTTTTGTATCTTTTTGTACCCTTTAGATGGTGTGCCTGGCAATTTAAGTTATAGCACAGTCTTTCCTGTACTGAAGAGGTACACATTTCAGGGTGAAAAAGCTTACAGGAAGGGAGTTTTCATTTTCCTGTTGTCATATGGGCATGGCATTTTCCAGGGTGGTCATAGTTGCACGTCCCGTCTGTTTTTCCAGATTTCACATGTCTGCAGATACCAAGTGCATAGTATGTGCACAGGCTTGGTTTTCATTTGCCTTGGGTTTCTGTGACTGTATTCCCTGTTGGTGCATGTTTCCCTGTCTTATTCCTATCCTCCCTAGCACCAACAATGGAGCTCCCACCAGTTGTTTTTGGTAATATATCCTCACTATAGCTAGTGGAGTCCTCTTGTTTGCTATTTCCTGTGGTATTTCTAGTTTGCAATATTGGTTTTATCTTATCTTTGACTACACTTGTTTCCCCACTACGGTTCCTGTCCCCTATGAGGTCATTTATATGTATTCCTTCCTGCGTATAATTCCCGACTACCTGGACAAAATCTCCAGCTTCACCATTACTGTCTCCCAGGACAGCACCTCCAGCTTCACCATTACTGTCTCCCAGGACAGCACCTCCAGCTTCACCATTACTGTCTCCCAGGACAGCACTATCAGCCCCACATTTACTGACTACCAGGACATCACCTCCAGCCTTACAGTTTCTGGCTACATTGCCAGTATCAAGGGCAGTACCATTCAGCCCAGACTTTTTATGTTCCCATCTGTTGTAGAAAGCTTCCAGGTTGTCTATGAAAGCAGCTTTGATGTTATCCTCTTTTAATACCCTTGTGATTTTAGTCCACAGATTTTCCTCATTTGGGCACACCCAAAAACACTTCCATTTCAATACTGCTTGTAGCTAGTTCTTGGATATCTGCACAAGGGGCGTGACACCAATTTCCACAAAAATGACAATTTATCCATGTGGAAGCCCGTTTGTTTGATTGACTGCAGACTATACAGAGCTTCATAATGATTTGAGTGGTTGATTTACTGTAATTCTACTAGCAACCTCTTGAATACTCTATTAATAACCTCCTTAAATGAAGCTCTAGCTATTTGTATTTCTATTTCTAACTAATTGGACAGCTTACTGTGTACGTTCCTGGTTTATATTTATTGTTTGTGTTTGATAAGGGCGCCTACAACCCCATCCGTTTACAGTCTGCTTTATTGTCCAACGAATCTGTTTGAAACCAGTCAAGGGTTCGGACCATCAAGGGTTCGGACCAGTTGAGGGTTTGGACCAGTCGATCTGATCTGATCAGTGGGTCAATTATTTAAAACATACTAGTCGGTGATTTGGGCTAACACATGAAGGATCTACTTGAAATTATCTACCCGAGTAATATGTGATTTGATTGATACAAAAGTATAACTTGCGTGTTGAAGAGCCGGTGATTTCTGGCAGCTCCTACAGTGACGAACGGTCGAGCCTCAACCCTTGTTTATCAATCGCTGTATCTAGCTTTTCTAGTTTTTTTTTCCGTCTCCACCACAATAAATGCTATATTATCACTATAGTTGACTGGATTTCTTTTTCCAGTTCTATGGTGTTCCTCACTTTCTTTATCAAAGCACTGGCACTAGGAGCTTTCTTTGGGGCCATGGTCACTTATTTAGCAGTCACACACAATAAACAAGTGGCAAAAGCAATGGATTATTATGAAATGTTTCGTATAACCTGGCAGGATATGATCACTGACTGAGAAAGAACGCTACACTGGCTGAGAATGGTGTGGGAGGTGGCTTTGTCTGCACACTGGGGACGGAAACTAAAGCAAAAAATCGCTATAAAAAGTTGGCCAAAACCAAAATCAGTGATAACTAAGATCGACAAAAACCAAGGGTCCATTGTATTACGATAATTCTTATTTGTGTATCTGTCAAAATTTAAAAATTGGAGTACAGTAGTCATAGTTTACTTTAACTTCATGATTTAATTCTGCACTGTAGAACAATTCAGAGTCAAAATGTCCCAATACAAACTTTATATAAGAAATTTCATCTAGCATCTAGCATTCCATATGTGATGGCTTTTAATTACTGTTTTCCTGTATAAACAATGCATTTGTGGTTTGCAGCTATGTAATGACAATGTCAGATCTTGGAAGCCTAACCCTATTTTTCCATGTTTTCACACTTCACACAATATGGTAGTTTCAGGAATATACATACAGTAAGGCCCCACTTTTTGGCGTTTCGCCTTACAGCACTCCGCTAATTCGGCGATCTCATATTATGACCAAAACTTTCTATACTGCAAGTGGTCTTTCAAATACGGCACGCGCCACTCGGTTTGTTTACATTCTCCATGAGCACATCTCTCTATTATGTAATAATAATCACTTTTGGGCACATTAAATGTTTAATTTTATGTCAATATAGACATTTTCATTAATCCATCTATGATATTTTCTTCAAAATTATATAAGAAACACATTACAAAGCATATAAACATGTTTATATGCTATGGAGGTGTGGTTGCCAGGTGGAGGGAAAACATTACTTAATACTAATAATAATCACTGTTGGGCACTTTAAATGTTCTATTTTACGTCAATATAAACATTTTCATTAATCCACGGTATTTCTTCAAAATTATATAAGAAACATGTTACATAGCATATAAACATTTTATGTTTATATATTATGGAGGTGTGGTAGCCGGGCGGAGGAATACATTACGTCACTCCCCTTAATACATAACACTTTTGTTTGCAATTCTCGGCATGAATTATTCATTACTTCTCCCTTTGTTTATGATGGCATCTAAAGCTAGTTGTTAGAAATGATTAACCTCAGTGAACATGGTATATCGATGGTAATAATATGGCTCTGGGCCACATTAAATATCGTATAGCTATGTAGGTAGGTGTAGGTATGTAGCCCAAATGGACTACATACCTACATTATTATTATAACTGATAATTGCATGTATGTGTCATTTCTTCTAAAAATTGTGTTACATGAGAATGGGAGTGTTTATTTATTCTACTGTATCAACGTGGAGACAACTTGTACACAATGTAAAGTGAGGAAAACCAGACGTGTTCATCTGGTTTGTTTACATTATGTGTGTATGGGGTGGGGAGGGCTTCCCTGGCAGACTACCATACCTCCCAAACCTGACTTCCTACAAATTAAACTCACCCCTCACCCTATATTAAGACTACAAATATTTTGATTGCTGATGTTATGAATGAAAAGAAGTTGGATGTCCTAGTATCTGAGAGAGTTAGAGCAAAGGAAGGGGTAGCAGTAATGTTAAATGATCAGTTATGGAAGGAGAAAAGAGAATATGAATGTGTAAATTCAAGAATTATGTGGATTAAAGTAAAGGTTGGATGCGAGAAGTGGGTCATAATAAGCGTGTATGCACCTGGAGAAGAGAGAAATGCAGAGGAGAGAGAGAGATTTTGGGAGATGTTAAGTGAATGTATAGGAGCCTTTGAACCAAATGAGAGAGTAATTGTGGTAGGGGACCTGAATGCTAAAGTAGGAGAAACCTTTAGAGAGGGTGTGGTAGATAAGTTTGGGGTGCCAGGTGTAAATGATAATGGGAGCCCTTTGATTGAACTTTGTATAGAAAGGGGTTTAGTTATAGGTAATACATATTTTAAGAAAAAGAGGATAAATAAGTATACACGATATGATGTAGGGCGAAATGACAGTAGTTTGTTGGATTATGTATTGGTAGATAAAAGACTGTTGAGTAGACTTCAGGATGTACATGTTTATAGAGGGGCCACAGATATATCAGATCACTTTCTAGTTGTAGCTACACTGAGAGTAAAAGGTAGATGGGATACAAGGAGAATAGAAGCATCAGGGAAGAGAGAGGTGAAGGTTTATAAACTAAAAGAGGAGGCAGTTAGGGTAAGATATAAACAGCTATTGGAGGATAGATGGGCTAATGAGAACATAGGCAATGGGGTCGAAGAGGTATGGGCTAGGTTTAAAAATGTAGTGTTAGAGTGTTCAGCAGAAGTTTGTGGTTACAGGAAAGTGGGTGCAGGAGGGAAGAGGAGCGATTGGTGGAATGATGATGTAAAGAGAGTAGTAAGGGAGAAAAAGTTAGCATATGAGAAGTTTTTACAAAGTAGAAGTGATGCAAGGAGGGAAGAGTATATGGAGAAAAAGAGAGAAGTTAAGAGAGTGGTGAAGCAATGTAAAAAGAGAGCAAATGAGAGAGTGGGTGAGATGTTATCAACAAATTTTGTTGAAAATAAGAAAAAGTTTTGGAGTGAGATTAACAAGTTAAGAAAGCCTAGAGAACAAATGGATTTGTCAGTTAAAAATAGGAGAGGAGAGTTATTAAATGGAGAGTTAGAGGTATTGGGAAGATGGAGGGAATATTTTGAGGAATTGTTAAATGTTGATGAAGATAGGGAAGCTGTGATTTCGTGTATAGGGCAAGGAGGAATAACATCTTGTAGGAGTGAGGAAGAGCCAGTTGTGAGTGTGGGGGAAGTTCGTGAGGCAGTAGGTAAAATGAAAGGGGGTAAAGCAGCCGGGATTGATGGGATAAAGATAGAAATGTTAAAAGCAGGTGGGGATATAGTTTTGGAGTGGTTGGTGCAATTATTTAATAAATGTATGGAAGAGGGTAAGGTACCTAGGGATTGGCAGAGAGCATGCATAGTTCCTTTGTATAAAGGCAAAGGGGATAAAAGAGAGTGCAAAAATTATAGGGGGATAAGTCTGTTGAGTGTACCTGGTAAGGTGTATGGTAGAGTTATAATTGAAAGAATTAAGAGTAAGACGGAGAATAGGATAGCAGATGAACAAGGAGGCTTTAGGAAAGGTAGGGGGTGTGTGGACCAGGTGTTTACAGTGAAACATATAAGTGAACAGTATTTAGATAAGGCTAAAGAGGTCTTTGTGGCATTTATGGATTTGGAAAAGGCGTATGACAGGGTGGATAGGGGGGCAATGTGGCAGATGTTGCAAGTGTATGGTGTAGGAGGTAGGTTACTGAAAGCAGTGAAGAGTTTTTACGAGGATAGTGAGGCTCAAGTTAGAGTATGTAGGAAAGAGGGAAATTTTTTCCCAGTAAAGGTAGGCCTTAGACAAGGATGTGTGATGTCACCGTGGTTGTTTAATATATTTATAGATGGGGTTGTAAGAGAAGTAAATGCGAGGGTCTTGGCAAGAGGCGTGGAGTTAAAAGATAAAGAATCACACACAAAATGGGAGTTGTCACAGCTGCTCTTTGCTGATGACACTGTGCTCTTGGGAGATTCTGAAGAGAAGTTGCAGAGATTGGTGGATGAATTTGGTAGGGTGTGCAAAAGAAGAAAATTAAAGGTGAATACAGGAAAGAGTAAGGTTATGAGGATAACAAAAAGATTAGGTGATGAAAGATTGAATATCAGATTGGAGGGAGAGAGTATGGAGGAGGTGAACGTATTCAGATATTTGGGAGTGGACGTGTCAGCGGATGGGTCTATGAAAGATGAGGTGAATCATAGAATTGATGAGGGAAAAAGAGTGAGTGGTGCACTTAGGAGTCTGTGGAGACAAAGAACTTTGTCCTTGGAGGCAAAGAGGGGAATGTATGAGAGTATAGTTTTACCAACGCTCTTATATGGGTGTGAAGCGTGGGTGATGAATGTTGCAGCGAGGAGAAGGCTGGAGGCAGTGGAGATGTCATGTCTGAGGGCAATGTGTGGTGTGAATATAATGCAGAGAATTCGTAGTTTGGAAGTTAGGAGGAGGTGCGGGATTACCAAAACTGTTGTCCAGAGGGCTGAGGAAGGGTTGTTGAGGTGGTTCGGACATGTAGAGAGAATGGAGCGAAACAGAATGACTTCAAGAGTGTATCAGTCTGTAGTGGAAGGAAGGCGGGGTAGGGGTCGGCCTAGGAAGGGTTGGAGGGAGGGGGTAAAGGAGGTTTTGTGTGCGAGGGGCTTGGACTTCCAGCAGGCATGCGTGAGCGTGTTTGATAGGAGTGAATGGAGACAAATGGTTTTTAATACTTGACGTGCTGTTGGAGTGTGAGCAAAGTAACATTTATGAAGGGATTCAGGGAAACCGGCAGGCCGGACTTGAGTCCTGGAGATGGGAAGTACAGTGCCTGCACTCTGAAGGAGGGGTATTAATGTTGCAGTTTAAAAACTGTAGTGTAAAGCACCCTTCTGGCAAGACAGTGATGGAGTGAATGATGGTGAAAGTTTTTCTTTTTCGGGCCACCCTGCCTTGGTGGGAATCGGCCAGTGTGATAATAAAAAAAATAAAAATAAATATTTTAAGGCTATTAATGGGTGCACTGTGTGTGTACTTTACTTTTTATTGTTATTAATGCCTAGCTCTATTGCCCACGTAATATATGTTAGTATAAACTTGTTACCTGGCATTTATATGCATTTATAAGTGGAAAAAATGGCGTTCTGCTTTCCGGCGATGTCTGCTTTCTGGCAGTAGTCTGGAACCTAACCTGCCGTATAAGTGGGGCTCTACTGTACCAAGTTATGTGAATTTATGGTACTCAAAATGATCTGCACTTATGCTTGTGTAATATAGTATTTTCCACATCCAGCAACATCATGGACAGTGAGCTCCATCACATTCCAGCATAAAATAAAATGTGCAAAGTGAAAGAAAATAAACTGCAGTTAAGTAACTTGTATTGGTATGTTAAGTACAATCATGAATATTTCACATGTAGAACTCATTGTTGCATACTTAAATAGGTGTCAAAAGTTTATACAGTAACTTTTATCAAGGGTAATATATTATTTTTTTTTTATTATCACACCGGCCGATTCCCACCAAGGCAGGGTGGCCCGAAAAAGAAAAACTTTCACCATCATTCACTCCATCACTGTCTTGCCAGAAGGGTGCTTTACACTACAGTAATATAGTACCTAACTAACTGAGCTCTGCCAATTTTCTTACATTAAAAGCTTCTCTAGGAGCAATGGGCTAGTAACCCCTTCTCCTGTATACATTTACTAAAAAAGAGAAGAAGAAAAACTTTATAAAACTGGGATGCTTAAATGTGCGTGGATGTAGTGCGGATGACAAGAAACAGATGATTGCTGATGTTATGAATGAAAAGAAGTTGGATGTCCTGGCTCTAAGCGAAACAAAGCTGAAGGGGGTAGGAGAGTTTCAGTGGGGGGAAATAAATGGGATTAAATCTGGAGTATCTGAGAGAGTTAGAGCAAAGGAAGGGGTAGCAGTAATGTTAAATGATCAGTTATGGAACGAGAAAAGAGAATATGAATGTGTAAATTCAAGAATTATGTGGATTAAAGTAAAGGTTGGATGCGAGAAGTGGGTCATAATAAGCGTGTATGCACCTGGAGAAGAGAGGAATGCAGAGGAGAGAGAGAGATTTTGGGAGATGTTAAGTGAATGTATAGGAGCCTTTGAACCAAGTGAGAGAGTAATTGTGGTAGGGGACCTGAATGCTAAAGTAGGAGAAACTTTTAGAGAGGGTGTGGTAGGTAAGTTTGGGGTGCCAGGTGTAAATGATAATGGGAGCCCTTTGATTGAACTTTGTATAGAAATGGGTTTAGTTATAGGTAATACATATTTTAAGAAAAAGAGGATAAATAAGTATACACGATATGATGTAGGGCGAAATGACAGTAGTTTGTTGGATTATGTATTGGTAGATAAAAGACTGTTGAGTAGACTTCAGGATGTACATGTTTATAGAGGGGCCACAGATATATCAGATCACTTTCTAGTTGTAGCTACACTGAGAGTAAAAGGTAGATGGGATACAAGGAGAATAGAAGCATCAGGGAAGAGAGACGTGAAGGTTTATAAACTAAAAGAGGAGGCAGTTAGGGAAAGATATAAACAGCTATTGGAGGATAGATGGGCTAATGAGAGCATAGGCAATGGGGTCGAAGAGGTATGGGGTAGGTTTAAAAATGTAGTGTTAGAGTGTTCAGCAGAAGTTTGTGGTTACAGGAAAGTGGGTGCGGGAGGGAAGAGGAGCGATTGGTGGAATGATGATGTAAAGAGAGTAGTAAGGGAGAAAAAGTTAGCATATGAGAAGTTTTTACAAAGTAGAAGTGATGCAAGGAGGGAAGAGTATATGGAGAAAAAGAGAGAGGTTAAGAGAGTGGTGAAGCAATGTAAAAAGAGAGCAAATGAGAGAGTGGGTGAGATGTTATCAACAAATTTTGTTGAAAATAAGAAAAAGTTTTGGAGTGAGATTAACAAGTTAAGAAAGCCTAGAGAACAAATGGATTTGTCAGTTAAAAATAGGAGAGGAGAGTTATTAAATGGAGAGTTAAGAGGTATTGGGAAGATGGAGGGAATATTTTGAGGAATTGTTAAATGTTGATGAAGATAGGGAAGCTGTGATTTCGTGTATAGGGCAAGGAGGAATAACATCTTGTAGGAGTGAGGAAGAGCCAGTTGTGAGTGTGGGGGAAGTTCGTGAGGCAGTAGGTAAAATGAAAGGGGGTAAGGCAGCCGGGATTGATGGGATAAAGATAGAAATGTTAAAAGCAGGTGGGGATATAGTTTTGGAGTGGTTGGTGGAATTATTTAATAAATGTATGGAAGAGGGTAAGGTACCTAGGGATTGGCAGAGAGCATGCATAGTTCCTTTGTATAAAGGCAAAGGGGATAAAAGAGAGTGCAAAAATTATAGGGGGATAAGTCTGTTGAGTGTACCTGGTAAAGTGTATGGTAGAGTTATTATTGAAAGAATTAAGAGTAAGACGGAGAATAGGATAGCAGATGAACAAGGAGGCTTTAGGAAAGGTAGGGGGTGTGTGGACCAGGTGTTTACAGTGAAACATATAAGTGAACAGTATTTAGATAAGGCTAAAGAGGTCTTTGTGGCATTTATGGATTTGGAAAAGGCATATGACAGGGTGGATAGGGGGGCAATGTGGCAGATGTTGCAAGTGTATGGTGTAGGAGGTAGGTTACTGAAAGCAGTGAAGAGTTTTTACGAGGATAGTGAGGCTCAAGTTAGAGTATGTAGGAAAGAGGGAAATTTTTTTCCCAGTAAAAGTAGGCCTTAGACAAGGATGTGTGATGTCACCGTGGTTGTTTAATATATTTATAGATGGGGTTGTAAGAGAAGTAAATGCGAGGGTCTTGGCAAGAGGCGTGGAGTTAAAAGATAAAGAATCACACACAAAGTGGGAGTTGTCACAGCTGCTCTTTGCTGATGACACTGTGCTCTTGGGAGATTCTGAAGAGAAGCTGCAGAGATTGGTGGATGAATTTGGTAGGGTGTGCAAAAGGAGAAAATTAAAGGTGAATACAGGAAAGAGTAAGGTTATGAGGATAACAAAAAGATTAGGTGATGAAAGATTGAATATCAGATTGGAAGGAGAGAGTATGGAGGAGGTGAATGTATTCAGATATTTGGGAGTGGACATGTCAGCGGATGGGTCTATGAAAGATGAGGTGAATCATAGAATTGATGAGGGAAAAAGAGTGAGTGGTGCACTTAGGAGTCTGTGGAGACAAAGAACTTTGTCCTTGGAGGCAAAGAGGGGAATGTATGAGAGTATAGTTTTACCAACGCTCTTATATGGGTGTGAAGCGTGGGTGATGAATGTTGCAGCGAGGAGAAGGCTGGAGGCAGTGGAGATGTCATGTCTGAGGGCAATGTGTGGTGTGAATATAATGCAGAGAATTCGTAGTTTGGAAGTTAGGAGGAGGTGCGGGATTACCAAAACTGTTGTCCAGAGGGCTGAGGAAGGGTTGTTGAGGTGGTTCGGACATGTAGAGAGAATGGAGCGAAACAGAATGACTTCAAGAGTGTATCAGTCTGTAGTGGAAGGAAGGCGGGGTAGGGGTCGGCCTAGGAAGGGTTGGAGGGAGGGGGTAAAGGAGGTTTTGTGTGCGAGGGGCTTGGACTTCCAGCAGGCATGCGTGAGCGTGTTTGATAGGAGTGAATGGAGACAAATGGTTTTTAATACTTGACGTGCTGTTGGAGTGTGAGCAAAGTAACATTTACCTGGAGTTTACCTGGAGAGAGTTCCGGGGGTCAACGCCCCCGCGGCCCGGTCTGAAACCAGGCCTCCTGGTGGATCAGAGCCTGATCAACCAGGCTGTTGCTGCTGGCTGCACGCAAACCAACATACGAGCCACAGCCCGGCTGATCCGGAACTGACTTTAGGTGCTTGTCCAGTGCCAGCTTGAAGACTGCCAGGGGTCTGTTGGTAATCCCCCTTATGTGTGCTGGGAGGCAGTTGAACAGTCTCGGGCCCCTGACACTTATTGTATGGTCTCTTAAAGTGCTAGTGACACCCCTGCTTTTCATTGGGGGGATGGTGCATCGTCTGCCAAGTCTTTTGCTTTCGTAGTGGGTGATTTTCGTGTGCAAGTTCGGTACTAGTCCCTCTAGGATTTTCCAGGTGTATATAATCATGTATCTCTCCCTCCTGCGTTCCAGGGAATACAGGTTTAGGAACCTCAAGCGCTCCCAATAATTGAGGTGTTTTATCTCCGTTATGCGCGCCGTGAAAGTTCTCTGTACATTTTCTAGGTCGGCAATTTCACCTGCCTTGAAAGGTGCTGTTAGTGTGCAGCAATATTCCAGCCTAGATAGAACAAGTGACCTGAAGAGTGTCATCATGGGCTTGGCCTCCCTAGTTTTGAAGGTTCTCATTATCCATCCTGTCATTTTTCTAGCAGATGCGATTGATACAGTGTTATGGTCCTTGAAGGTGAGATCCTCCGACATGATCACTCCCAGGTCTTTGACGTTGGTGTTTCGCTCTATTTTGTGGCCAGAATTTGTTTTGTACTCTGATGAAGATTTAATTTCCTCATGTTTACCATATCTGAGTAATTGAAATTTCTCATCGTTGAACTTCATATTGTTTTCTGCAGCCCACTGAAAGATTTGGTTGATGTCTGCCTGGAGCTTTGCAGTGTCTGCAATGGAAGACACTGTCATGCAGATTCGGGTGTCATCTGCAAAGGAAGACACGGTGCTGTGGCTGACATCCTTGTCTATGTCGGATATAAGGATGAGGAACAAGATGGGAGCGAGTACTGTGCCTTGTGGAACAGAGCTTTTCACCGTAGCTGCCTCGGACTTTACTCTGTTGACGACTACTCTCTGTGTTCTGTTAGTGAGGAAATTATAGATCCATCGACCGACTTTTCCTGTTATTCCTTTAGCACGCATTTTGTGCGCTATTACGCCATGGTCACACTTGTCGAAGGCTTTTGCAAAGTCTGTATATATTACATCTGCATTCTTTTTGTCTTCTAGTGCATTTAGGACCTTGTCGTAGTGGTCCAATAGTTGAGACAGACAGGAGCGACCTGTTCTAAACCCATGTTGCCCTGGGTTGTTTAACTGATGGGTTTCTAGATGCGTTGTGATCTTGCTTCTTAGGACCCTTTCAAAGATTTTTATGATATGGGATGTTAGTGCTATTGGTCTGTAGTTCTTTGCTGTTGCTTTACTGCCCCCTTTGTGGAGTGGGGCTATGTCTGTTGTTTTTAGTAACTGTGGGACGACCCCCGTGTCCATGCTCCCTCTCCATAGGATGGAAAAGGCTCGTGATAGGGGCTTCTTGCAGTTGTTGATGAACACAGGGAAACCGGCAGGCCGAACTTGAGTCCTGGAGACGGGAAGTACAGTGCCTGCACTCTGAAGGAGGGGTGTTAATGTTGCAGTTTAAAAACTGTAGTGTAAAGCACCCTTCTGGCAAGACAGTGATGGAGTGAATGATGGTGAAAGTTTTTCTTTTTCGGGCCACCCTGCCTTGGTGGGAATCGGCCAGTGTGATAATAAATAAAAAAAATAATAAAATAAAAGCTTCTGTCTTTGACTCACATAAGTTTATCACTCAGCAGCTATAAACCTACTTGCAAACAGCACTTTATCATCAAATGTGACAACACTGTGGTATAGTTACCCTTTACACTTTTATAAGGCAAGTGTGGAGAAAATTCTCCGGTAAAGGGGTATCTCTTAGCCATCTGAGGGACTTAGCCCTCTCACAAAGGGCTAGTGGACTTTTCCTTCTTCCCACAACAGTTTTATTAGGAACACGTATACCAGGCATCTCCATGCATGGCTCTCTCCTTGCTAGAATTTCTGATCAGTTACATAATGAGGGTTAAACGAGAGTAATTACCCTTTTCCCCATAGTAGGAAAGTTAAGAGAAAACGTGCACCTCACTTGGTCTACAAGTCAGGGACATTATGACTCCTAGCCTACAGCTAAATAACAAGAAACCTACCCTCTTGTGTTAATTTTGACTGTACAGACTAGTAACGAGTGGATATAAAGCTGAACTCAGCAGTTCTTTTGTGAGGATGATGAACTGGTGGGCACGGGGCAGGGCGGCAAGCTAGGTTGAATTCAGACATCAGAGCATGAGCACATCACAAATCTCCCACTGAGAACAAAGAAAATAATGACTTTGTGTGGTAAATTCTGAAATACTGTCAATCTCCACTAGGAAAACTAGTACTACAAGGAAACATGAGTGTATTAATCCATAGTATAATCCTGATAAAGTGTAAAAATTTGTGTTGTGGTATGCATTCAGGTGTTATACACAAAGGGACAAAATATCACCCTATCGTGTAATGAATGGCCAAAGTGACTCCCTATCAATGAGTGAGGACAATATAACTATGTATCTGTAGCAAGACAGCATTATCAGGATTACACCTCCCCTACAACAAACTAGGGGAAATTGGGTCAGTTACATAACCAGGTAAGTCCAGCCATACCCACACTGTTTTATGTTAACTGCGGCTAATGGGTAAATGTGAGATTTGTCTGGAGTTACCAATAAATCCCGTGACATGAAGGTGACTCACGCAAAACCCAGTGAGTACCACTAATCATTTCAGACATTTGAGAAATGCGGGATATACTCTCCTTTGGGGCAAATTGGAATGTCTAACTTACTACTCAAAAGCCTCTGTGGACAGTACTACAGCAACCTGAAGGCATTTCCAGGGAGCGGCTGCTGGAAATCGTGCTGTTAAAGGTTAAGTACCACTTGTCATATGTTCATTGTCATGCAGGGAAGTGAACTCATCTAACCAGTTTCTCCACAAGTGAGATAATCAGGTACCCCATGGGTCTAATTCAATAATTACACTTCTTAGAGAAAAAGCTACATTATTTGAGCAAGGATAATAATTTATGATGCATGGTGACTGTTTTGTTAAGGACAAGTTAGAAGACTGAAAGATAAATGTGTGTGTGGCTCTTCGACTAATCTCTTTATTTTCCTGGGTCCTTTGTCTTCTGTACTATTTCCATTCTCTAGCACACTTAGTTTTTGCCTCCCTACACCTTTCAGTAAACCAAGGGCTCATTCTGGTCTTCCAATTATTTCTGTTGCTCTTGGGAACAAACCTCTCCTCTGCCTCCTTGCATTTTGTTGTCACATAGTCCATCATTTCACTGATTGATTTTCCTACCAATTGTCTTTCCCACTGAACCTCTTGCAGAAAGTTCCTCATGCCTGTGTAGTTCCCTTTTCTAGTTTGGCTTTTCCCATCCTACTCCTGTTACCCTCTCCACTTGTAACTCTACTATGTATTCAAAGCTCAGAACCACATGGTCACTAGCTCTGAGGGGCCTTTCATATGTGATGTCCTCAATGTTCGAGCTACTCAAGGTGATCCAGTCTTGCTGGATCATCCTCACCTCTCTCACTGGTAGTGTCCCTAATATGTTGATGCATGAGGTTTCCCAGTACCATATCCATCATCTTGGCTCTCCATGTTTCAGGACCCCCGTGTAGCTCTAGGTTTTCCCAATCAATCTCCTTGAGATTGAAATCACCCATAACTAGTAGCTTTGCTCTACCCATGTGAGCTCTTCTGGCTACCTCAGCTAGTGTGTCCACCATTGCTCTGTTGTTCTCTTCACATTCTTCTCTTGGCCTCCTGCAGTTCTGTGGCAGGTTATACATCACTTCAATGACTACCTTATGTCCCCCAGACTGAAATGTACCTATATAGTCCCTTTTGCCCATTTTGTCCATTCCTTCATTTCCTCTAATCCCCATAAGTTTTTAATAAGCAGTGCAACTCTTCCCCTCTCTGCTCCCTCTATCTTTCCTCAGGATCTGATATACAGGTGGGAGAGAGAGAGAGAGAGAGTAGGGGGGGAATGTTGAAGGAGTAAGATGACAGCAACACTGGCTACACTGCATTAGCTCTGTATTGCATACAAGGGATCTTTATCACTGTCCTCATTACAAGCCTCTAAAACAATATTTTGTATCTTGAAGGTACTATACTGTAACAATCAATATGTAAAATACAGTATGCACTTCTATATATAAAATATGACACTAGCATTTTCTTTTGACAAGAACAATGTCATGCCATTACACTAGGTTGCCATTTGGCATTCACCAACTATATACACTAATATAATATTAGAATTAAGGTATGAAGAAAGAGAAGAAATTAAGAAATGCCAAGTAATTTGGTTAATTTTTCTTGCAAGTTCCATTTAAATGTAATGCAGCATGTCACCATTCCTTACCCTTTAGGGATATTAAAATAACCTGTCTGAGCTTAACTTAAATATGGTCTACATAATCAAATGGGGATTTTCTTATATGAATATTGCTTTTGTCCTAGTAATTATTTTGAACCATAACATTTACATTTCATGACTTATATTTTTAATAAAAAATCATAACATCTGTCATACTAATATACAGTACACAATCTCCATATTTTTATTGTAATAATAATTTAAAGAAAATATTGTACAGTGGAACCTCGGCTTACAAGTTTACTCCATTCCGTGACCTAACTCGTATCCCAATCTGCTAGTATGCCGAGTCAATTTTCCTCATTTAAATTAATTGAAATGCCATTTATCTGTTCCAGTGGAATTCCTGCTCTAGGAGGCATGAAAAAATACTTCAATACGACGCTAATATCAACTCTATGGCTTATTTATCTATCACAATTCGTCTAATATGACATAAACAATATAATTAACATAGAAACATGATATATACTCAAGAATGAATAAAATAGGCCATAATATGGAGAGTGGTGATGGCAGTGTCCATTCCTCTCTCCTGTTGACTATATCTTTTCCACTCGTGCCCGCGTGCCTCGTTGTGCTCCGTGTTTTCTCATGTTTTCACAGTTTCTCTTACGTGCTAGAACTTTAATTTGTGCCAGTGATCTTATACAATACATCCCTCTAGCGCTTGGAACCAATCTTGAGGAGAAAATAATATATACTGAGTCAAAAAGGGAGAATTAGTGTGCAATACCTAGCAGAGTTTACTCCCAGAGGGGAATTATAGGCCTAGCGTGCTGTGTGCAAAATAATAATACAGTGGTCCCTCGCTTTTCGTAGTTCTCGGCAATCGTAAATTTCGCCAATCATAGGGATATTTTCGTATAAACATGGGCTCGCTTTTCATAGGTTGACTCGCGAGTCGTAGTTCGTCCGGGACGCGTACCCACGGCGTGAGCCAGTGGGTACGCGTTTACCAGTGAGTGAAGGTCCCCTCACGTACTCCAGCGAAATATTTCATAATATTCCATTTATTTTAGTGCTTACAAGTACTAAATAAGCTACCATGGCTCCAAAGAAAGCTCCTAGTGCCAAGCCTGTGGTAAAGAAGGTGAGAAATACGATAGAATTTAAGAAAACCATCATTGAACAATATGAAAGTGGTACAAGTGTGGCCGAACTGGCCAGGATGTATAAGAAACCCTACACAACCTTATGTTCCATAGTGGCCAAGAAAAAGGAAATCAAGGACGCTGTTGTTGCAAAGGGGGTAACTATGCTGACAAAAATGAGATCACCAGTACTCGAAGAGGTTGAGGAGTTATTATTGGTGTGGATAAATGAGAAACAATTAGCAGGAGACACTCTTATGACTTCGATTATTTGTGAAAAGGCTAGGCAGTTGCATGACGATTTGGTAAAGAAATTGCCTGCAACTAGTGGTGATGTGAGTGAATTTAAGGCCAGCAAAGGCTGGTTTGAGAGATTTAAGAACCCTACTGGCATACACAGTGTGGTAAGGCATAGTGAGGCTGCCAGTTCGGACCACAAGGTGGCTGAAAAATATGTGCATGAATTCCAGGAGTACATAGAGGCTGAAGGACTGAAACCTGAACAAGTGTTCAATTGTGACAAAACAGGCCTCTTTTGGAAGAAAATGCCAAAGAGGACCTTCATTACACAAGAGCAAAAGGCAATGCCAGGACACAAGCCTATGATAGACAGGATGACCCTAATGTTCTGTGCTAATGCTAGTGGGGATTTCAAAGTGAAGCCATTACTAGTGTACAATTCTAAAAATCCCAGAGTGTTCAGGAAAAACAATGTTATGAAGAGTAAACTGTATGTTTTGGAAATCTAATAGTAAGGCATGGGTCACGAGGGAAATTTTCGTCGAGTGGTTCAATGAAGTGTTTGGCCCTAGTGTGAAGGAGTATATCCTGGAAAAGAAATTGGATCTCAAGTGCCTGCTAGTAATGGACAATGCACCTGCTCATCCTCCAAACTTGGATGACCTAATTTTTGAGGAGTTTGGGTTCATCACAGCAAAGTTCTTGCCCCTGAATACCACTCCTCTCCTCCAGCCCATGGACCAGCAGGTCATTGCAAATTTTAAAAAACTCTACACAAAAGCAATGTTTCACAGGTGCTTGACTGTGACCACAGACACTCACTTGACCCTAAGGGAATTTTGGAGAGAACACTTCAGCATCCTCCATTGCATAACCTTTATAGGTATGGCTTGGGAGGGAGTGACTACCAGGACTTTGAACTCTGCCTGGAGAAAATTGTGGCCAGATTGTGTCGACAAGAGGGATTTTGAAGGGTTTGGGACTGACCCTGATGAGCTTATGTCTGTTGTAAAATCAATTGTGGCACTGGGGAGTTCCATGGGGTTGGATGTGAGTTTGGAGGATGTGGAAGAATTGGTGGACTACCACAACGAAGAGCTAACCACTGAGGAGCTGCAAGAGCTTCAGCAGGAAGAGCAACAGATCGCAGCTCAGAATCTTGCTGCAGAGGAGGAGGAAGAGAGATGGAAGAAGGTGCCTTCTTCAGAAATTAAAGAGATTTTTGCAATGTGGGGTAAGATGGAAAGATTTATGGAGAAATATCACCCTAACAAGGCTGTTGCAAACCATGTTGGCAACATGTACAGTGACAAAGTCTTGGGCCATTTTAGGGAAGTGTTAAAGAGATGCCAGAAACAGAGCTCTCTGGACAGTTATTTTGTGAGACAGGACCCCAATGGAAATAAGTCACTCTGTCTGACTTTTTTGGGTTATCCTAGGTTCTCTACACATATGCTGCTATGTATGATAATTCTATGTAACTGTATTTGTGTATACCTGAATAAACTTACTTACTTACTTACTAGTGACTCTCAAGGTGGTCCTAGTGGCATTAAGAAACAGAGAAGAGAAGCAACCCCAGAAAAGCAATTGGTACCTGAGGTGTTGCTGGAAGGGGATTCCCCTTCCAAACTATAAACAATCCACTCTCTCTCCTCCTCCAGTCTCCCATACACTAAGAAGAATCTCCAATAAAGGTAAGTGTTATGCTGTTAATGTTTCATTCATCATTTCCCATTGTATTGTTTATGTACTACATGTATATTTCATGTAAAAATTTTTTTTGTTTTAATACCTCTGGGTGTCAGGAACAGATTAATTATATTTACATTATTTCTTATGGGGAAAATTTATTCGCAAATCGTAAATTTCATTTATAGTAGGTCCTCCAGGAACGTATTAATTACGAAAAAGAGGGACCACTGTAATAGAACTTTTCTTTGTCGGAGGAAAGAAAGTCTCCCTGATAATATTGTGTATACATAGTGTTATAGTGTGTACCACAGTGACACTGTAGTATATAGATAATAAATGCTAAGGTGTCATTTAAAACAGGTGTAATAGTAACTGAAGTGATAGGCTTAAAGAGGTGGGTGCCAGCAGTCGCCAGAAGCCTACCACACAGGTCAGCTGTTTTAATAATCTTCCTAGCCTGCTAGTGTACCTCGCCCATAATCTAGTGATACCAGTGGGGAAAATTTTTCCTCTAAATTATGATAAGGTGCAAAATCCTGAGTAAATACGAAGTGTACAGTTTTGTAAAAAAAAAAAAAAAAGAATACTATATCAGTGAAGGTTTACAACAACAAGATCATTTATCATCCAGAAACCTTCCACAGTGTTGTAGTAGCAACTAGCCAGTAATATAATGGTACTTAGTGGGGTGGAGTGACCATCATCAGTTTTTTCTTCATTTTTGAAATACTAGACATATACAGTGGAAATTCATATAACCTGTAGTTAGCAGTGGTCGCAATATACACAATGAAAAGCAAATACAGTGGAACCTCAAATTTCGAACTTATCGCTTATTGAACTCTTCGAAATTAGAACCCTTTTTTCGAACCAACTTTGTCCCTATTATCGAACTCGCCCCTATTTTCGAACTGCTGGGTACCGGACCAGTCCGGCAGCCCGCTCTGTCCATGTCCCCACGCACGCACCATGAGCCAGTCTGGTTTTGTTGATGTTTGAGTGAACACTAACCTGTGCTCTCATTCAAACATTTTATGATTATTTAATTATGTTTAGTGCTTGTGGGACTGTGAAATAAGCTACAATGGGCCCAAGAAACTTGCTAGTGGTACCCCTGTGGTAAAGAAAGTGAGAAACACCATAGATGTGAAGAAGGAAATAATACAGAAGTAGAATGATGTCAAAGTGGAATGATGTCCAAATGTTTGTGGAGAAGTACCACCTTGAGCAAGCTGAAACAAGCCATCTTTGCAACAAGTTCAGTGACAGAACCATGTCCCATTTTAGGGAAATCTTAAAGAGGCACCAGAAACAAAGGACTGTGGACAGTTATTTTGTGAAACAGGGGTCCAGTGACTCTCAAGCTGGTCCTAGTGGCATAAAAGACAGAGAAGGGAAGTAACCCCAAAGTGAGTTTTGATACCTGAAGTCCTCATAGAGGGGGATTCTCCTTCCAAACACTAACCCCAACTCTCTCTCTCCTCCTCCTTATCTTCCAGATGCCATCACCAATCTTCAATAAAGGTATGTAAAATGTTATTTTATATGTTTATTTAAATCTATTAATACATAATTGAACACTATATTTGTTGTGTGCATGTAAAACTATAATTAATCTCTATAAAATGTATTTTTTTTGTGTGAATATTTATGGGTTTCTGGAATGGATTAATTGTATTTCCATTATTTCTTATGGGAAATATTGCTTTGCTTTTCAGACTTTTCGAATTTAGAACTAACTCCTGGAACGGATCAAGTTCGATATTTGAGGTTCCACTGTATTACTCCAGAAAAAGTGACTTTCCTCCAATAATCTTCACCAGCCAACTATAGTGATAACATAGTATTTGTTGTGGAGGAGACAAAAAAAATCTAGAAAAGCTAAATACAGTGATCTATAAACCTTCAGGCTGTAAATAAGGGTTGAGGTCTCGACCATTTGTCATTGTGGGAGCTGCCAACAATCACCAGTTCTCCAACATGCAAGTTATACTCTTGTATCAATCTAATCACATATTACTTGGTTAAATAATTTCCAGTAGTTCCTTCATGTGTTAGCCCAAATCACCAATCAGATATGTTTCAAATAAGTGATCCACTGATCAGATCCGACTGGTTCCGAACCCTTGACTGGTTTCAGACGGATTCGTCGGACAATAAAACGGACTATAAACAGACGGAGTTTTAGGCGCCCATATCAAACACAAACAATAGCTATAAAGCAGTAACATAGAGTGGTAAGCTTGTCCTAATATACAAGTACAGTTAGAAATAGAAATACAAATAGCCAGATCTTCACTTTAAGGAGGTTATTAGTAGAATTACAGTAAATCAACCATTGAAATCACATTATGAAATCCTGTGTAGTCTGCAGTAAATCAAACAAACGGGCTTCCACATGGATTACATGCCACTTTTGTGGAAATTGGTGTCACACCCCTTGTGCAGATATCCATGAAATATGTACAAGCAGTATTAAATCAGGGAGGTGTTTTTGGGTATGCCAAATGAGATCAATCTGTGGACTAAAATCACAATGGTATTAAAAGAGGATAACATCAAAGCAGCCTTCATAGAAGACCTGGAAGCATTCTATAACAGATGGGAAAATAAAAAGTCTGAGCTGGATGGTATCACCCTTGGTGCTGGCCATGTAGTCAGAAACGGTAAGGCTGGAGGTGCTGCCCTGGTAGACCGTAAATTTATTTATTTATTTATTTTATGTATTTGCAAACAGTACATTGAGATTTTGTATTTACAGTAGTGGGTTGCAATGCAAAGACAGCCTCTATTATGCCTAGGCATTATGGGCCAACTTAACATTATTGGCTTACAGTCTACTTAATACTAAGGAGTATATCATAGTTGTACAGTAGGATAGTAATTATTTCATAGTTGTACAGTAGAATATTAATTATAAATGAATCAAAATTTGTATAATACAAAAATATATTTATATTCTAAAATGCTTTTGTGAAAACAATGATTCAATTATATTCCTGTCAACAATGGATAAAAAGTTCAATGTGATTGTTTCAGTTATGTGGGAGTACATAGGTTAGTAAGTGTGTACTGAGTATTTGGCATTTAGTCTAGGGTGATTAAGTGGCTTTTGAGAAGAGTCTTAAATTGATTTTCAGACTGGGTTACTTTAATATCTTCTGGTAATGAATTCCATATTTTGTGGCCCTTTATGTGCATAGAATTTTTACACAGTGTGATATGGGCATGAGGTATATCAAAAAGAGATATGTGTCTCGTGCTGTAATCATGTGCCCTGTTTAGGTTGGTGAGGAGAAGTTTGAGTGGGGGGTTTATATTTGCATGTATTGTTCTGTGTATGTAGTAGGCACATGAATAAGTATGGATGTTCTTAATGGTGAGCAGATTCAGACTTTTGAAAATTGGTGGAGTATGCTGGCAGGAGTGGGAATTTGTTATCATTCTTACTGCTGCCTTTCGCTGGGTTATTAGGGGTTTTAGGTGATTGGATGTTGTTGATCCCCGTGCACAAATTCCATATGTAAGATAAGGGTATATGAGTGAATGGTACAGTGCAGGAGAGCTGATTGTGGAACGTAGTACCTTATCTTTGATAGTATGCCTACAATCTTGGAGATTTTCTTGGTGATTTGTTGTATGTGTGTCTGGAACTTAAGGCTACCGTCAAGGTGGATACCTAGGAATTTTCCCTCTGTGAGTCTTGTGGCTGAGGGAAAATTCCTAGGTATCCACCTTGACAGTAGCCTTAAGTGGGGCTGGAAGTGCTGTCCTGGTAGACAGTAATGGTGACGCTCGAGGTGATGTCCTGGGAGACAGCAATGGTGAGGCTGGAGGTGCTGTCCAGGTAGACAGTAAATGTATGCATGAGGGAACGCATATAAATGGCCTCGAGGGAGACAGGAGCTGTAGTGGGGAAACAAGTGTAGTCAAGGACAAGATAAAACCAATATTACAAACTAGTAATACCACAGGAGAGAGCAAACAAGGGGACTCCACTAGCAATAGTGAGGATATATTGCCAGAAACAACTGGTGAGAGCTCCATTGTTAGTACTAGTGAGGATAGGAACGAGACAGGTAAACATGCACCAACAGGGAATACAGTCACAAAAACCCAAGGCAAATGGAAACCAAGCCTGTGCACATACTATGCACTTGGTATCTGCAGGCATGGAAAATCTGGAAAAACAGATGGGATGTGCAACTTTGACCACCCTAGAAAATGCCGTGCCCACATGACAACAGGAAAATGCAAACTCCCTTCCTGTAAGCTTTTTCACCCTGAAATGTGTCCCTCTTCAGTACAAGAAAGACTGTGCTATAACTTAAATTGCCAGGCACACCATCTAAAGGGGGACAAAAAGATACAAAACATCCAGGCCATGGTAAAACCTGGGTAGCCACAGCCACTCAAGAGGGAGAGGTTTTTTAGTGCCAGGAAGGAAAAAAAAAAACTGGCAGGAAATGGCAGAAATTGTACGCCAAATCCAGTCATTTCTGGAGTGGAACCACAGTCGATGGCCTCCACTCCAAACCAACAGATACAAATACCAGTGCCGGAAAAAAAAGTCCCCCTCAGTACCACCAATACCACCAGTCCGATGACATTCTTCTTTGCAAATATACAGGGTTTAAAGCCAGCAACGAACAACAAAATACTTTTCATTCATGGACTGCTTGCAGAGGCAAATGCAATGTTCGCAGCTTTCACAGAGACCCACATAAAGGATCACTTGAACAATGAAATATAGATCCCAGGTTACAACTTATACAGATGCAACAAAGTGAACAGGCAAAAGCGGGTGTTGGCCTGTATATCGCAGAGTCACTTATTGGCACAGAACTGCTTAATTCCTCAAATGATGTAGTGGAAGTTCTAGCAGTAAAGATCGAGAACCAAAACCTAGTCATTGTGGTAGTCTACAAGCCTCTGGATGCAACGTCCCAGCAATTCCAGGAAGAGCTGTTAAAAATTGACCACTGTCTGGATAATCTTCCAGCTCCTGCCCCTAACATCTTGCTCCTGGGGGATTTCAACTTGAGGCACCTAAAATGGAGGAATATAGCAAATAATGTTGCTGCAGTGATAACACCAGGAGGCAGCTCTGACAAGAACTCACATACACACAAGCTTTTAAATCTCTGCACAAAATTCAACTTAAACCAGCAAATAATAGAGCGTACTAGACTACAGAATACACTAGACCTCATCTTCACTAACAATGATGATCTGATACGAAATGTCACCATATCAAAAACATAATCGAGGTTCAGAAATGTATGAGCAGAGCCCCAGACCGACAAAATGAGATTAGTCATGAGGGAGCCTTCACCAAATTCAACTTCAATAACAAGAACATAAAGTGGGACCAAGCAAACCAAGTCCTAAACAATATAAGCTGGGAAGATAGGCTAAGCAACACAGACCCCAACTTATGCATAGAACAGATTAACTCGGTGGCAGTCGATGTATGCTCAAGGCTTATTCCTTTAAGAAAAAGGAGGAGTAGATATAAAATAGAAAGAGACAGGTGCTCCCTTCACAGGCGATGGAAAAGAATAACAGAGCAGGTAAAAGAGGCCAATATATCTGAAATGCGTAGGGAGACATTGGTCAGAGAAATAGCAAACATCGAACTTAAGCTAAAGGAATCTTATAGGAGTTTTTAGCAAGCCGCTAACCACACTGAGAGTCAAAGATCTAAATGAATTTTTTATGAGAAAGCCACAGAATTTGGTAAACACAAGCCTATCTAATGTTATCCTGATGCCAAATGACTTCGAACAGGCGATAAATGACATGCCCATGCACTATGCCCCAGGGCCAGACTCATGGAACTCCGTGTTCATCAGAACTGCAAGAAGCCCCTATCATGAGCTTTTACCATCCTACGGAGAGGGAGCATGGACACTGGGGTCATCCTACAGTTACTAAAAACAACAGACATAGCCCCACTCCACAAACGGGGGCAGTAAAGCAATAGCAAAGAACTACAGACCAATAGCACTAAGAAGCAAGATTGCCACCCATCTAGATACCCATCAATTACACATCCCAGGGCAACATGGGTTTAGAGCAGGTCGCTCCTGTCTGTCCCAACTACTGGAACACTACGACAAGGTCCTAAATGCACTAGAAGACAAAAAGAATGCAGATGTAATATATACAGACTTTGCAAAAGCCCTCGACAAGTGTGACCATGGCATAATAACGCACAAAATGCGTGCTAAAAGAATAACAGGAAAAGTTGGTGGTTGGATCTATAATTTCCTCACAAACAGAACACAAAAAGTAGTAGTCAACAGAGTAAAGTCTCAGGCGGCTATGGTGAAAAGCTCTGTTCTGCAAGGCACAGTACTCACTCCCATCTTGTTCCTCATCCTCATATCTGACAGAGACAAGGATGTCAGCCACAGCACCGTGTCTTTCTTTGCAGGTGACACCCAAATCTGCATGACAGTGTCTTCCACTGCAGACACTGCAAGGCTCCAGGTGGACATCAACCAAATCTTTCAATGGGCTGCAGAAAACGATATGAGGTTCAACGATGAGAAATTTCAATTACTCTGATATAGTAAATATGAGGAAATTAAAACTTCATCAGAGTATAAAACAAATTCCAGCCACAAAACAGAGTGAAAAACCAATGTCAAAGACCTGGGAGTGATCATGTCGGAGGATCTCACCTTCAAGGACCATAACATTGTATCAATTGCATCTGCTAGAAAAATGACAGGATGGATAATGAGAACCTTCAAAACTAGGGATGCCAAGCCCATGATGACATTCTTCAGGTCGCTTGTTCTATCTAGGCTGGAATATTGCTGCACACTAACAGCACCTTTCAAGGCAGGTAAAATTGCTGACCTAGAAAATGTATAGAGAATCTTCACATCATGCATAATGGAGAAAAAACACCTCAATTACTGCAGCACTTGAAGTTCCTGAACCTGTATTCCCTGGAATGCAGGCAGGAGAGATACAAGATTATATACACCTGGAAAATCCTAGAGGGACTAGTACCGAACTTGCACACGAAAATCACGATGCAACATCCCCCTAATGAAAAGCAGGGGTGTCACTAGAATGCTAAGAGACAACACAATAAGTGTCAGGGGCCCAAGACTGTTCAACTGCCTCCCAGCATACATAAGGGGGATTACCAATAGACCCCTGGCAGTCTTCAAGCAGGCACTGGACAAGCACCTAAAGTCGGTACCTGACCAGCCGGGCTGTGGCTCGTACATTGGATTGTGTGCAGCCAGTAGTAACAGCCTGGTTGATCAGCAAAAAATAGCTGTTAACTCCCATTTTGTATTTGATTTCCATAATTTAATCCCACTCCTCTCCCCAACACCCTAGAATTTACTTCATTTACAACCCCATCTATAAATATGTTAAACAACCATGTGATCCACCATGAGGCCTGGCCACAGACTGTGCCACAGGGGCATTGACCCCCAGAAAACTCCCCAGGTACACTCCAGGTATGAGAAAACGGAGTGTTTGTGAGGCTAACTGAACTAGTTTCATAAATAAGTTTCATAAATAAGAAATATTGTATAAAAACATAGTAGAGAATGGAAAGAAATAAAGTGGTTTTATAAAGTGTATGTACACTGGCGAAGGTGGAGGTGGAGGTGGAGGTGGAGGTGGAGGTGGAGGTGGAGGGTGGAGGTGGAAGGTGGAGGTGGAGGGTGGAGGTGGAGGTGGAGATGGAAAGTGGAAGATAGGCTACTTGCTACTAGCTCTTACTGCCACTGCACACTTCGCTTGTTTATCTATGATTTCATGATGTAATTCCATGGACATCATCCTCTTTTTCTTCTCAGCACTGTCCTTTGCATTGACTTTCTTAGTACCAATGGTCAGAAAAAACAAATTTGGCAATAGTAACATGAGAAATGCTTCCACGGCAACATAAACACATTGCTCAGCTCAGCTGATGTTGTGGCGTTGGCTGTGCCACCTAGTGGCAATGTTTTGAAACTCAATTATTATTATTGTATTATAATTATTATTATTATTATTATTAATTTTGGGAAGTGGAGCACGGGTCCAATTCCCTAGATCAAGAGCCCCTCACAAGCGTCAAGGAACCTCCCTTGACGGGGAAGCTCGCATCCTGAATTTTGGCTCGTATCCAGAAACAAAAACTCAACTGAGCAACGGCTCGTATCCTAAAAACTCGCATGCTGGGGCACTCATAAGCCAGGGTTCCACTGTACATTAAAATTAAATACCATAAGCATAAGGTGTGAATGAAGATAGCATCACAGGAAGAAGACACAAAAACATGTTCTTTTCACTTACTGTTGTGGAACACTCACACCAAAGCATAAATTTAGGGGTTAACTCTCAGTTTCAAAATTTAAATATCATTCAAATACTGCAGTCTTATTTCTTATGAAGATTTAAGAGCATATCCTCTTTTTGTGTATAATGACTGCTGTATAGAGGACACATTATTGTGTATAATGACCACTGTACAGAGGACACATTATTGTTTATAATGACCACTGTATAGTTAGAGGACACATTCTCACCAGGCATACTGCATCATCCTTGTTTTATCCCCTTCAAGTGAGATGCCTCGATGCTTATGAAAGGCTCCTGATCTAAAGAATTGGAGCTATCCTCCCCTTCTGCAGATCAAACCTCATTACCTCCCATACCCAAGATGCTGCATGACTCCTATGGTTTCAGCACCTTCCCAAGACTATAAAATAATAATTAATTACACAACTTTACGATGCAGAAAGTGATACTTGAGTATGTGTACCTGAATGTTTTCCCCATCCAGATTCATCACATACACTCAGCTCCATCATTCACACCCCAGCTTTATCATTCATACCCAGTTCCATTATTCACACAAAGCTCCATCATTCACACCCAGCATCATCATTCACACCCAGCTCCATCATTCACACCCCAGCTTCATCATTCACACCCAGCTCCATCATTCACATGCAGCTCCATCATTCACACCCCAGCTTCATCATTCACACCCAGCTCCATCATTCACATGCAGCTCCATCATTCACACCCCAGCTCCATCATTCACACCCCAGCTTCATCATTCACACCCAGCTCCATCATTCACACCCAGCTACATCATTCACACCCCAGCTTCATCATTCACACCCAGCTCCATCATTCACACCCCAGCTCCATCATTCACACCCCACCTTCATCATTCACAGCCAGCTTCATCATTCACACCCAGCTCCATCATTCACACCCCAGCTTCATCATTCACACCCCAGCTTCATCATTCACACCCCAGCTCCATCATTCACAGCCAGCTCCACCATTCACAGCCAGCTCCATCATTCACACCCAGCTTCATCATTCACACCCAGCTTCATCATTCACACTCAGCTTCATCATTCACACCCCAGCTTCATCATTCACAGCCAGCTCCATCATTCACACCCAGCTTCATCATTCACACCCAGCTTCATCATTCACACCCCAGCTTCATCATTCACACCCAGCTTCATCATTCACACCCAGCTTCATCATTCACACCCCAGCTTCATCATTCACAGCCAGCTTCATCATTCACACCCAGCTTCATCATTCACACCCAGCTCCATCATTCACACTCAGCTTCATCATTCACACCCAGCTTCATCATTCACAGCCAGCTTCATCATTCACACCCCAGCTTCATCATTCACACCCAGCTTCATCATTCACACCCCAGCTTCATCATTCACACCCTAGCTCCATCATTCACACCCCACCTTCATCATTCACAGCCAGCTTCATCATTCACACCCAGCTTCATCATTCACAGCCAGCTCCATCATTCACAGCCAGCTCCATCATTCACACCCAGCTTCATCATTCACACCCCAGCTTCACCATTCACACCCCAGCTTCATCATTCACACCCAGCTTCATCATTCACACCCAGCTCCATCATTCACACCCCAGCTTCATCATTCACACCCCAGCTCCATCATTCACAGCCAGCTCCACCATTCACAGCCAGCTCCATCATTCACACCCAGCTTCATCATTCACACCCAGCTTCATCATTCATACCCAGCTTCATCATTCACACCCAGCTTCATCATTCACACCCCAGCTTCATCATTCACACCCAGCTTCATCATTCACACCCCAGCTTCATCATTCACACCCAGCTCCATCATTCACACCCAGCTACATCATTCACACCCCAGCTTCATCATTCACACCCAGCTCCATCATTCACACCCCAGCTCCATCATTCACACCCCACCTTCATCATTCACAGCCAGCTCCATCATTCACACCCAGCTCCATCATTCACACCCCAGCTTCACCATTCACACCCCAGCTCCATCATTCACAGCCAGCTCCACCATTCACAGCCAGCTCCATCATTCACACCCAGCTTCATCATTCACACCCAGCTTCATCATTCACACTCAGCTTCATCACACCCAGCTCCATCATTCACCCCAGCTTCATCATTCACAGCCAGCTCCATCATTCACACCCAGCTCCATCATTCACACCCCAGCTTCACCATTCACACCCCAGCTCCATCATTCCACACCCAGCTTCATCATTCACACCCAGCTTCATCATTCATCATTCACACCCCAGCTTCATCATTCACAGCCAGCTCCATCATTCACACCCAGCTTCATCATTCACACCCAGCTTCATCATTCACACCCCAGCTTCATCATTCACACCCAGCTTCATCATTCACACCCAGCTTCATCATTCACACCCCAGCTTCATCATTCACAGCCAGCTTCAACATTCACAGCCAGCTTCATCATTCACACCCAGCTTCATCATTCACACCCAGCTTCATCATTCACACCCCAGCTTCATCATTCACAGCCAGCTTCATCATTCACACCCAGCTTCATCATTCACAGCCAGCTCCATCATTCACACCCAGCTTCATCATTCACACCCAGCTTCATCATTCACACCCCAGCTTCATCATTCACAGCCAGCTTCATCATTCACACCCAGCTCCATCATTCACACCCAGCTTCATCATTCACACCCAGCTTCATCATTCACACCCAGCTCCATCATTCACACCCAGCTTCATCATTCACACCCAGCTTCATCATTCACAGCCAGCTTCATCATTCACACCCAGCTTCATCATTCACAGCCAGCTCCATCATTCACACCCAGCTTCATCATTCACACCCCAGCTTCATCATTCACACCCAGCTTCATCATTCACAGCCAGCTTCATCATTCACACCCAGCTTCATCATTCACAGCCAGCTTCATTATTCACACCCAGCTTCATCATTCACACCCAGCTTCATCATTCACAGCCAGCTCCATCATTCACACCCAGCTCCGTCATTCACACCCAGCTTCATCATTCACACCCAGCTTCATCATTCACACCCAGCTCCATCATTCACACCCAGCTTCATCATTCACACCCAGCTTCATCATTCACACCCAGCTTCATCATTCACACCCAGCTTCATCATTCACACCCCAGCTTTATCATTCACACCCAGCTTCATCATTCACACCCAGCTTCATCATTCACACCCCAGCTTCATCATTCACAGCCAGCTCCATCATTCACACCCAGCTTCATCATTCACACCCCAGCTTCATCATTCACACCCCAGCTCCATCATTCACAGCCAGCTCCACCATTCACAGCCAGCTCCATCATTCACACCCAGCTTCATCATTCACACCCAGCTTCATCATTCACACCCAGCTTCATCATTCACACCCAGCTTCATCATTCACACCCCAGCTTCATCATTCACACCCAGCTTCATCATTCACACCCAGCTTCATCATTCACACCCAGCTTCATCATTCACACCCCAGCTTCATCATTCACACCCCAGCTTCATCATTCACACCCAGCTTCATCATTCACACCCAGCTTCATCATTCACACCCAGCTCCATCATTCACACCCAGCTTCATCATTCACACCCCAGCTCCATCATTCACACCCCAGCTTCATCATTCACACCCCAGCTTCATCATTCACACCCCAGCTTCATCATTCACACCCAGCTCCATCATTCACAGCCAGCTCCACCATTCACAGCCAGCTCCATCATTCACAGCCAGCTTCATCATTCACACCCCAGCTTCATCATTCACAGCCAGCTTCATCATTCACACCCCAGCTTCATCATTCACAGCCAGCTCCATCATTCACACCCCAGCTTCATCATTCACACCCCAGCTTCATCATTCACACCCCAGCTTCATCATTCACACCCAGCTTCATCATTCACACCCCAGCTTCATCATTCACAGCCAGCTTCATCATTCACACCCCAGCTTCATCATTCACACCCCAGCTTCATCATTCACACCCCAGCTTCATCATTCACACCCAGCTTCATCATTCACACCCAGCTTCATCATTCACACCCAGCTTCATCATTCACACCCAGCTTCATCATTCACACCCAGCTCCATCATTCACACCCCAGCTTCATCATTCACACCCCAGCTTCATCATTCACACCCCAGCTTCATCATTCACACCCAGCTTCATCATTCACACCCCAGCTTCATCATTCACACCCCAGCTTCATCATTCACACCCCAGCTTCATCATTCACACCCCAGCTTCATCATTCACACCCAGCTTCATCATTCACACCCAGCTCCATCATTCACACCCCAGCTTCATCATTCACACCCCAGCTTCATCATTCACACCCCAGCTTCATCATTCACACCCCAGCTTCATCATTCACACCCAGCTTCATCATTCACACCCAGCTTCATCATTCACACCCCAGCTTCATCATTCACACCCCAGCTTCATCATTCACACCCAGCTTCATCATTCACACCCCAGCTTCATCATTCACACCCAGCTTCATCATTCACACCCCAGCTTCATCATTCACAGCCAGCTTCATCATTCACACCCCAGCTTCATCATTCACACCCCAGCTTCATCATTCACACCCAGCTTCATCATTCACACCCAGCTTCATCATTCACACCCAGCTCCATCATTCACACCCCAGCTTCATCATTCACACCCCAGCTTCATCATTCACACCCAGCTTCATCATTCACACCCAGCTTCATCATTCACACCCAGCTTCATCATTCACACCCAGCTTCATCATTCACACCCAGCTTCATCATTCACACCCAGCTTCATCATTCACACCCAGCTTCATCATTCACACCCAGCTTCATCATTCACACCCAGCTTCATCATTCACACCCAGCTTCATCATTCACACCCAGCTTCATCATTCACACCCAGCTCCATCATTCACACCCCAGCTTCATCATTCACACCCCAGCTTCATCATTCACACCCCAGCTTCATCATTCACACCCAGCTTCATCATTCACACCCCAGCTTCATCATTCACACCCCAGCTTCATCATTCACACCCCAGCTTCATCATTCACACCCAGCTCCATCATTCACACCCCAGCTTCATCATTCACACCCCAGCTTCATCATTCACACCCAGCTTCATCATTCACACCCAGCTTCATCATTCACACCCAGCTTCATCATTCACACCCAGCTTCATCATTCACACCCAGCTTCATCATTCACACCCAGCTACATCATTCACACCCAGCTCACACCCCATCATTCACACCCCAGCTTCATCATTCACACCCCAGCTTCATCATTCACACCCAGCTTCATCATTCACACCCAGCTTCATCATTCACACCCAGCTTCATCATTCACACCCAGCTCCATCATTCACACCCAGCTTCATCGTTCACACCCCAGCTCCATCGTTCACACCCCAGCTTCATCATTCACACCCCAGCTCCATCATTCACAGCCAGCTCCACCATTCACAGCCAGCTCCAACATTCACAGCCAGCTTCATCATTCACACCCCAGCTTCATCATTCACACCCCAGCTTCATCATTCACACCCCAGCTTCATCATTCACACCCCAGCTTCATCATTCACACCCAGCTTCATCATTCACAGCCAGCTTCATCATTCACACCCAGCTTCATCATTCACACCCAGCTTCATCATTCACAACCAGCTTCATCATTCACACCCAGCTTCATCATTCACACCCAGCTTCATCATTCACACCCAGCTCCATCATTCACACCCCAGCTTCATCATTCACACCCCAGCTTCATCATTCACACCCCAGCTTCATCATTCACACCCAGCTTCATCATTCACACCCAGCTTCATCATTCACACCCAGCTTCATCATTCACACCCAGCTCCATCATTCACACCCAGCTTCATCGTTCACACCCCAGCTTCATCATTCACACCCCAGCTTCATCATTCACACCCCTGCTCCATCATTCACAGCCAGCTCCACCATTCACAGCCAGCTCCATCATTCACAGCCAGCTTCATCATTCACACCCCAGCTTCATCATTCACAGCCAGCTTCATCATTCACACCCCAGCTTCATAATTCACACCCCAGCTTCATCATTCACAGCCAGCTTCATCATTCACACCCCAGCTTCATCATTCACACCCCAGCTTCATCATTCACACCCCAGCTTCATCATTCACACCCCAGCTTCATCATTCACACCCCAGCTTCATCATTCACACCCAGCTTCATCATTCACACCCAGCTCCATCATTCACACCCAGCTTCATCATTCACACCCAGCTCCATCATTCACAGCCAGCTTCATCATTCACACCCCAGCTTCATCATTCACACCCCAGCTTCATCATTCACACCCCAGCTTCATCATTCACACCCAGCTTCATCATTCACACCCAGCTCCATCATTCACACCCAGCTTCATCATTCACACCCCAGCTTCATCATTCCCACCCCAGCTTCATCATTCACACCCAGCTTCATCATTCACACCCAGCTTCATCATTCACACCCAGCTTCATCATTCACACCCAGCTCCATCATTCACACCCAGCTCCATCATTCACACCCAGCTCCATCATTCACACCCAGCTCCATCATTCACACCCAGCTTCATCATTCACACCCAGCTTCATCATTCACACCCAGCTCCATCATTCACACCCAGCTCCATCATTCACACCCAGCTCCATCATTCACACCCCAGCTTCATCATTCACACCCAGCTTCATCATTCACACCCCAGCTTCATCATTCACACCCCAGCTTCATCATTCACACCCAGCTTCATCATTCACACCCCAGCTTCATCATTCACACCCCAGCTTCATCATTCACACCCCACCTTCATCATTCACACCCAGCTCCATCATTCACACCCAGCTTCGTCATTCACACCCCAGCTTCATCATTCACACCCTAGCTCCATCATTCACACCCCACCTTCATCATTCACAGCCAGCTTCATCATTCACACCCAGCTTCATCATTCACAGCCAGCTCCATCATTCACACCCAGCTTCATCATTCACAGCCAGCTCCATCATTCACACCCAGCTTCATCATTCACACCCAGCTTCATCATTCACAGCCAGCTTCATCATTCACACCCAGCTTCATCATTCACAGCCAGCTCCATCATTCACACCCAGCTTCATCATTCACAGCCAGCTCCATCATTCACAGCCAGCTTCATCATTCACAGCCAGCTCCATCATTCACACCCAGCTTCATCATTCACACCCAGCTTCATCATTCACAGCCAGCTCCATCATTCACACCCAGCTTCATCATTCACAGCCAGCTCCATCATTCACAGCCAGCTTCATCATTCACACCCAGCTTCATCATTCACACCCTAGCTCCATCATTCACACCCCACCTTCATCATTCACAGCCAGCTTCATCATTCACACCCAGCTTCATCATTCACAGCCAGCTCCATCATTCACACCCAGCTTCATCATTCACACCCAGCTTCATCATTCACAGCCAGCTTCATCATTCACACCCAGCTTCATCATTCACACCCTAGCTCCATCATTCACACCCCACCTTCATCATTCACAGCCAGCTCCATCATTTACAGCCAGCTCCATCATTCACACCCAGCTTCATCATTCACACCCCAGCTTCACCATTCACACCCCAGCTTCATCATTCACACCCAGCTTCATCATTCACACCCAGCTCCATCATTCACACCCCAGCTTCATCATTCACACCCCAGCTCCATCATTCACAGCCAGCTCCACCATTCACAGCCAGCTCCATCATTCACACCCAGCTTCATCATTCACACCCAGCTTCATCATTCACACCCAGCTTCATCATTCACACCCCAGCTTCATCATTCACACCCAGCTTCATCATTCACACCCCAGCTTCATCATTCACACCCAGCTTCATCATTCACAGCCAGCTTCATCATTCACACCCCAGCTTCATCATTCACACCCAGCTTCATCATTCACACCCAGCTTCATCATTCACACCCAGCTTCATCATTCACACCCAGCTAAATCATTCACACCCAGCTTCATCATTCACACCCAGCTCCATCATTCACACCCAGCTTCATCATTCACACCCCAGCTCCATCATTCACACCCAGCTTCATCATTCACACCCCAGCTTCATCATTCACACCCAGCTTCATCATTCACACCCAGCTTCATCATTCACACCCCAGCTTCATCATTCACACCCAGCTCCATCATTCACACCCAGCTTCATCATTCACACCCCAGCTTCATCATTCACACCCCAGCTCCATCATTCACAGCCAGCTCCACCATTCACAGCCAGCTCCATCATTCACAGCCAGCTTCGTCATTCACACCCCAGCTTCATCATTCACAGCCAGCTTCATCATTCACACCCCAGCTTCATCATTCACACCCCAGCTTCATCATTCACACCCCAGCTTCATCATTCACACCCCAGCTTCATCATTCACACCCAGCTTCATCATTCACACCCAGCTCCATCATTCACACCCCAGCTTCATCATTCACACCCCAGCTTCATCATTCACACCCCAGCTTCATCATTCACACCCAGCTTCATCATTCACACCCAACTTCATCATTCACACCCAGCTTCATCATTCACACCCCAGCTTCATCATTCACACCCAGCTTCATCATTCACACCCAGCTTCATCATTCACACCCAGCTCCATCATTCACACCCAGCTTCATCATTCACACCCAGCTTCATCATTCACACCCAGCTTCATCATTCACACCCAGCTTCATCATTCACACCCAGCTTCATCATTCACACCCAGCTTCATCATTCACACCCAGCTTCATCATTCACACCCAGCTTCATCATTCACACCCAGCTTCATCATTCACACCCAGCTTCATCATTCACACCCAGCTCCATCATTCACACCCCAGCTTCATCATTCACACCCCAGCTTCATCATTCACACCCAGCTTCATCATTCACACCCAGCTTCATCATTCACACCCAGCTTCATCATTCACACCCAGCTTCATCATTCACACCCAGCTTCATCATTCACACCCAGCTTCATCATTCACACCCCAGCTTCATCATTCACACCCCAGCTTCATCATTCACACCCAGCTTCATCATTCACACCCAGCTTCATCATTCACACCCAGCTTCATCATTCACACCCCAGCTTCATCATTCACACCCAGCTTCATCATTCACACCCAGGTTCATCATTCACACCCAGCTTCATCATTCACACCCAGCTCCATCATTCACACCCCAGCTTCATCATTCACACCCCAGCTTCATCATTCACACCCAGCTTCATCATTCACACCCCAGCTTCATCATTCACACCCAGCTTCATCATTCACACCCAGCTTCATCATTCACACCCAGCTCCATCATTCACACCCAGCTTCATCATTCACACCCCAGCTTCATCATTGACACCCCAGCTTCATCATTCACACCCCAGCTCCATCATTCACAGCCAGCTCCACCATTCACAGCCAGCTCCATCATTCACACCCCAGCTTCATCATTCACACCCCAGCTTCATCATTCACACCCCAGCTTCATCATTCACACCCAGCTTCATCATTCACACCCAGCTCCATCATTCACAGCCAGCTTCATCATTCACACCCAGCTCCATCATTCACAGCCAGCTTCATCATTCACACCCCAGCTTCATCATTCACACCCCAGCTTCATCATTCACACCCAGCTTCATCATTCACACCCAGCTCCATCATTCACAGCCAGCTTCATCATTCACACCCAGCTCCATCATTCACAGCCAGCTTCATCATTCACACCCAGCTTCATCATTCACACCCAGCTCCATCATTCACAGCCAGCTTCATCATTCACACCCAGCTCCATCATTCACAGCCAGCTTCATCATTCACACCCAGCTCCATCATTCACAGCCAGCTTCATCATTCACACCCCAGCTTCATCATTCACACCCAGCTTCATCATTCACACCCAGCTTCATCATTCACACCCAGCTTCATCATTCACACCCAGCTTCATCATTCACACCCAGCTTCATCATTCACACCCAGCTCCATCATTCACACCCAGCTCCATCATTCACACCCAGCTCCATCATTCACACCCAGCTCCATCATTCACACCCAGCTTCATCATTCACACCCAGCTTCATCATTCACACCCAGCTCCATCATTCACACCCAGCTCCATCATTCACACCCAGCTCCATCATTCACACCCCAGCTTCATCATTCACACCTAGCTTCATCATTCACACCCCAGCTTCACCATTCACACCCCAGCTTCATCATTCACACCCCAGCTTCATCATTCACACCCCACCTTCATCATTCACACCCAGCTTCATCATTCACACCCAGCTTCATCATTCACACCCCAGCTTCATCATTCACACCCAGCTTCATCATTCACACCCCAGCTTCATCATTCACACCCCAGCTCCATCATTCACACCCCAGCTTCATCATTCACACCCAGCTTCATCATTCACACCCCAGCTTCATCATTCACACCCAGCTTCATCATTCACACCCCAGCTTCATCATTCACACCCCACCTTCATCATTCACACCCCAGCTTCATCATTCACACCCCAGCTTCATCATTCACACCCCAGCTTCATCATTCACACCCAGCTTCATCATTCACACCCAGCTCCATCATTCACACCCAGCTTCATCATTCACACCCCAGCTTCATCATTCACACCCCAGCTTCATCATTCACACCCCAGCTTCATCATTCACACCCAGCTTCATCATTCACACCCAGCTTCATCATTCACACCCAGCTTCATCATTCACACCCAGCTTCATCATTCACACCCAGCTTCATCATTCACACCCAGCTTCATCATTCACACCCAGCTCCATCATTCACACCCAGCTTCATCATTCACACCCCAGCTTCATCATTCACACCCCACCTTCATCATTCACACCCCAGCTTCATCATTCACACCCCAGCTTCATCATTCACACCCCAGCTTCATCATTCACACCCAGCTTCATCATTCACACCCAGCTCTATCATTCACACCCAGCTTCATCATTCACACCCCAGCTTCATCATTCACACCCCAGCTTCATCATTCACACCCCAGCTTCATCATTCACACCCAGCTTCATCATTCACACCCAGCTTCATCATTCACACCCAGCTTCATCATTCACACCCAGCTTCATCATTCACACCCAGCTTCATCATTCACACCCAGCTTCATCATTCACACCCAGCTTCATCATTCACACCCAGCTCCATCATTCACACCCAGCTCCATCATTCACACCCAGCTTCATCATTCACAACCCAGCTTCATCATTCACACCCCAGCTTCATCATTCACACCCCAGCTTCATCATTCACACCCAGCTTCATCATTCACACCCAGCTCCATCATTCACACCCCAGCTTCATCATTCACACCCCAGCTCCATCATTCACACCTAGCTTCATCATTCACACCCCACCTTCATCATTCACACCCCACCTTCATCATTCACACCCCAGCTCCATCATTCACACCCCAGCTCCATCATTCACACCCCAGCTTCATCATTCACACCCCAGCTTCATCATTCACACCCCAGCTCCATCATTCACACCCCAGCTCCATCATTCACACCCCACCTTTATCATTCACACCCCAGCTTCATCATTCACACCCCAGCTTCATCATTCACACCCAGCTCCATCATTCACACCCAGCTCCATCATTCACACCCAGCTTCATCATTCACACCCAGCTTCATCATTCACACCCCAGCTCCATCATTCACACCCCACCTTCATCATTCACACCCCAGCTTCATCATTCACACCCCAGCTTCATCATTCACACCCAGCTCCATCATTCACACCCAGCTCCATCATTCACACCCAACTCCATCATTCACACCCAGCTCCATCATTCACACCCAGCTTCATCATTCACACCCCAGCTTCATCATTCACACCCCAGCTTCATCATTCACACCCCAGCTTCATCATTCACACCCAGCTTCATCATTCACACCCAGCTCCATCATTCACACCCCAGCTTCATCATTCACACCCCAGCTCCATCATTCACACCTAGCTTCATCATTCACACCCCACCTTCATCATTCACACCCCACCTTCATCATTCACACCCCAGCTCCATCATTCACACCCCAGCTCCATCATTCACACCCCAGCTTCATCATTCACACCCAGCTTCATCATTCACACCCCAGCTTCATCATTCACACCCCAGCTCCATCATTCACACCCCAGCTCCATCATTCACACCCCACCTTTATCATTCACACCCCAGCTTCATCATTCACACCCCAGCTTCATCATTCACACCCCAGCTTCATCATTCACACCCCAGCTTCATCATTCACACCCCACCTTCATCATTCACACCCCAGCTTCATCATTCACACCCAGCTCCATCATTCACACCCCAGCTCCATCATTCACACCCCAGCTTCATCATTCACACCCCAGCTTCATCATTCACACCCCACCTTCATCATTCACACCCCAGCTTCATCATTCACACCCAGCTTCATCATTCACACCCAGCTTCATCATTCACACCCAGCTTCATCATTCACACCCCAGCTCCATCATTCACACCCCAGCTCCATCATTCACACCCCAGCTTCATCATTCACACCCCAGCTCCATCATTCACACCTAGCTTCATCATTCACAGCCAGCTTCATCATTCACACCCCAGCTTCATCATTCACACCCCACCTTCATCATTCACACCCCAGCTTCATCATTCACACCCAGCTTCATCATTCACACCCAGCTTCATCATTCACACCCAGCTTCATCATTCACACCCCAGCTCCATCATTCACACCCCAGCTCCATCATTCACACCCCAGCTTCATCATTCACACCCCAGCTCCATCATTCACACCTAGCTTCATCATTCACACCCAGCTTCATCATTCACACCCCAGCTCCATCATTCACACCCCAGCTTCATCATTCACACCCCAGCTCCATCATTCACACCTAGCTTCATCATTCACACCCAGCTTCATCATTCACACCCCAGCTCCATCATTCACAGCCAGCTTCATCATTCACAGCCAGCTCCATCATTCACAGCCAGCTTCATCATTCACACCCCAGCTCCATCATTCACACCCCAGCTTCATCATTCACACCCCAGCTCCATCATTCACACCTAGCTTCATCATTCACACCCAGCTTCATCATTCACACCCCAGCTCCATCATTCACACCCCAGCTCCATCATTCACACCCCAGCTTCATCATTCACACCCAGCTTCATCATTCACACCTAGCTTCATCATTCACACCCAGCTTCATCATTCACACCCCAGCTTCATCATTCACACCCCAGCTTCATCATTCACACCCAGCTTCATCATTCACACCCAGCTTCATCATTCACACCCCACCTTCATCATTCACACCCCAGCTCCATCATTCACACCCCAGCTCCATCATTCACACCCCAGCTTCATCATTCACACCCCAGCTTCATCATTCACACCCAGCTTCATCATTCACACCCAGCTTCATCATTCACACCCCAGCTCCATCATTCACACCCCAGCTCCATCATTCACACCCCAGCTCCATCATTCACACCTAGCTTCATCATTCACACCCCAGCTCCATCATTCACACCCCAGCTCCATCATTCACACCCCAGCTCCATCATTCACACCCCAGCTCCATCATTCACACCCCAGCTTCATCATTCACACCCCAGCTTCATCATTCACACCCCAGCTCCATCATTCACACCCCAGCTTCATCATTCACACCCCAGCTCCATCATTCACACCCCAGCTCCATCATTCACACCTAGCTTCATCATTCACACCCCAGCTCCATCATTCACACCCCAGCTCCATCATTCACACCCCAGCTCCATCATTCACACCCCAGCTCCATCATTCACACCCCAGCTTCATCATTCACACCCCAGCTCCATCATTCACACCTAGCTTCATCATTCACACCCCAGCTCCATCATTCACACCCCAGCTCCATCATTCACACCCCAGCTTCATCATTCACACCCAGCTTCATCATTCACACCCCAGCTTCATCATTCACACCCCAGCTCCATCATTCACACCTAGCTTCATCATTCACACCCCAGCTCCATCATTCACACCCCAGCTCCATCATTCACACCCAGCTTCATCATTCACACCCCAGCTCCATCATTCACACCCCAGCTCCATCATTCACACCCCAGCTCCATCATTCACACCCAGCTCCATCATTCACACCCCAGCTCCATCATTCACACCCCAGCTTCATCATTCACACCCCAGCTCCATCATTCACACCCAGCTACATCATTCACACCCCAGCTTCATCATTCACACCCCAGCTCCATCATTCACACCCCAGCTCCATCATTCACACCCCAGCTCCATCATTCACACCCCAGCTTCATCATTCACACCCCAGCTTCATCATTCACACCCCAGCTCCATCATTCACACCCCAGCTCATCATCATTCATTCACCCACAGCTCGCTCATTCACACCACAGCTTCATCATTCACACCCCAGCTTCATCATTCACACCCCAGCTCCATCATTCACACCCCAGCTTCATCATTCACACCCCAGCTCCATCATTCACACCCCAGCTCCATCATTCACACCCCAGCTTCATCATTCACACCCCAGCTCCATCATTCACACCCCAGCTTCATCATTCACACCCCAGCTCCATCATTCACACCCTACATTCATATTCTACACTGATAATTTTGCTCCTAAGATACAATGTAATAAATATTACAGTAAAAACACAATCCAGATTTAAATTTATTTAAACAAAATATAAAAGTTTTATATTTTTAAGAAAAATTTGAAGGTACATATAACTTAAGACAAAAATGGGAAAAAACTATTGTGGTTTATAACAATATTTGCTAACTAATAACATACAAAGTTTGTTATACATGGTAATAAACTGAGCTCAAAGTTTGTTATACATGGTAATAAACTGAGCTCAAAGTTTGGTAACTAAGTCAAACAGATCACAAAATTGATAACTTAGAGATAAAAATTACGAGTCTTGAATATGTTATAGAACTTCTTTATTTAGGACAGATATGTCCCAATATTAAGATTAATCACTGCACAAGAGTTACATTTGATCTATAATGATGTTAGCAACACATTGATTAATACTGGATCAGAAGTACAAAAAAACTTAATTATACATTACATTCCTTTGAGAATGTATGAATGTAACATAGGTAATCTGTATTTTATTCAGAGAAAACTAGATTTTAAGACTTAAAATATGAGACAGGTGGTATATAGAAAATAGCTCACTCTCTGATTACTCTGCTACTGACAATCCAAGTATATGAGCCTATAAAAAATTAAAAAGAAAATTTATATAAAATCTGTCAATATATTGAGTAATTTCTGCCAAATGTTTAATATTGTTATAAGCAATTCTAATGTACACTTAGATTTATAATGTACATACTACACTACACAAATAACTTGTATGTAGAAGACTGAAATTTTGATGAGACAACCCTAAGAGCAGGTTATTTGTGTGGTGTTCCAGCCACAGTATTGTGACTCATTATTTTTTATATGTACTACACAACTTATCAAAGCAGCTTATATTCTATTCTTAACTAGCCCTTGAGTGATAAGAACAATTAAAAATACTACAGGTTTAAAAATTTTACATACACACAACATTTTTTTACTATTTACAATGAAGACATTCCAAACAAGACCACCATCATGAGGAGGAGGAAGAGGAAGAGGAAGAGGAAGAGGAAGAGGAGGAGGAGGAGGAGGAGGAGGAGGAGGAGGAGGAGGAGGCAGAGGAGGTGGAGGAGGAGGCAGAGGAGGAGGCAGAGGAGGAGGCAGAGGAGGAGGAGGAGGCAGAGGAGGAGGCAGAGGAGGAGGCAGAGGAGGAGGCAGAGGAGGAGGAGGAGGCAGAGGAGGAGGCAGAGGAGGAGGCGGAGGAGGAGGCGGAGGAGGAGGCGGAGGAGGAGGCAGAGGAGGAGGCAGAGGAGGAGGCAGAGGAGGAGGCAGAGGAGGAGGCAGAGGAGGAGGCAGAGGAGGAGGCAGAGGAGGAGGCAGAGGAGGAGGCGGAGGAGGAGGCGGAGGAGAAGGCGAAGGAGGCGGAGGCAGTGAAGTAATGAGATGTTTAATTTTAGCATTATGTACATAAGAAACTTCTCACCTCATATCATTCTATTAAGCTCTTTCATGCTTTTGCTAATAATTTAACCCTTTCATTGTCAGGACCCCTGATTCTAAACTCTTGCTCTGTTTTGAAAAATATATAAAAAAAAAAAAAATTCTTACCAAAATCTTAAGAATATTTTTGTGAGTGTTTTAAAACAAAAAAAAATTGCTACTAGAACTTACTGAGATATAGAGACGTGAAATTGACAGAAAGTGAACTGCTTATGGCAACATTGCTGGCTGCTGCTCACTTGGTAATATTATTTTTACTTTTATTGTATTTTTTCTTTTAATTTTTAATATTTTCAATTTTCATGTAACTTTTGTGGCCTGTGAGACCAATATAATGTGTAATGTATATATATCCACTTGCTGTATGCAACACAACAACCACACAAATATTATCATTACAATGTTTACAAAACCTGTTTACACAAACGAACAATATAAAAAGTTGTTTATTACTATTGTTCTATAATATATATACACATATATAGTCACTGGACATGTTCCTAGAACTGCTACAGCTAGTGGAAGGTTGTTGTGTATGTTTGGCCTTTGTTGTGGGTGCTGAAAATGGCATGGTTGGTGTCACAATGAGGCATTACAAAATCACCACTACCCATTACCCACACCATCTTCTCCACCACCCACATGGAAATAAGTCATTTTGTCTGACTTTTTTGGGTTATTCTAGGTTGATGGTCATCTGGGTTGTCCTTCCTTCCTTCCTACCTTCCTTTATTACTTCTTCCTTTCTTCCTCTCATCTCTTCCTTCCTTTCTTTCTTTCTTTCCATTTTTCTTCCTTCCTTCCTTCCTTCTTTCCTTCCTTTCTTTCTTTCCTTCCTTTTTTATTCCTTCCTTCCTTCCTTCCTTCCTTCCTTCCTTTCTTCCTTCTGGTTTCCTGGACATTGCTTTTGGTCACAAACTCCTCAAAACCATGAAATTCATCTTCACTGACATTTCTATCTGTGTTAGAACTGTCACTTTGGGAAAAGAAATGTTCCAGTTTGCATGGGAGTGAGGTATTTCTCACCATGGGGCATGGGAAACAGGGTGTACTGAAATGACATTCCCACAATGCACCACTGGCTCCACTATTTTTTAATACTGCTCACAATGACCATGCAGACCCATTCTCTCACATGTAGGCCTACCAGCTTTCTCCTGCTAGATTTGAAGCCGCTAGAATTCAGGGAAGCCAAATGCATAGTTAGGGGCATGCAAGAGGCAGTCACTAACAGAAATGGGTGGAGCCCCAGCACCTGGAGCAGATGAAGAAATGTCACCAGCAGAAGGTACAGGGGTATGGGAATAGTCTAGAGAATGGTCCAATAATGAAGCCGAGTCAGAACAGGACGTGGTAACAAAAAGGGGCCTGAGAGGAGAGGAGTTATCATGGAATGAAGACTCCATGATGACAGGACTTCTTTCTTATTATTAAGAAAAAAAAGGAAAAATAAGAAAAAAAGGAGAGGGGGGACAGCGAAGGGACAGTCACTAGAAGGCATGAAAGGGCAGTAAGTTCCTCCTCTCATCTGAGAGGACCTCGCAACCACAAGCAGTACAGATGCAGCATGGAACCCGTACCATACCCTACCCATTACACCAGTAAACCAGCATTCTGGGATAGCAACCTCACATCTACCAAGCCACCTCGGTGGACAAAAGAGAAGGCAGTCGGAAACCCACCACATAGAATACCTCCTTTGGCTGCCACCTCCCAGAACTGACAGGCAGCCTCTGGAGATACAAACATCACCTGCAGGACATTCTGTCCATTTCTCAGAAATCCAGGAAGGGAGCAGGGTGCCTCCAGATAATCCAGATTCCATGGCAAACTACACCACACCCGAGGAACCTCACAGAGCGGGATGAATTCCGGCACACTTCCCGCTACCTAGAAACCACAGTGTCAGAGGGGAGGATCCCAGAGGCTACAAACGAGATGGGGAAAAGGGGAGGGTTAGGAGTGGGGAGGAAGGAAAAAGAAAATAAAAGGAGGGGATGGGGAGGATGGGATAAGGAAGGGAGGATTGGGGGGTAATTAGGAGGAAGAAAACCAAAAGGTCCAATTCCTCAGACCGATAGCCTCTTTACCATGACAAGGAGCCAGGAGGCAGGAGGCAGTATTTAACGAGATATAGAGGCATGAAGTTGACAAAAAGTGAACCGCTTGTGGCAACATTGGTGACTGCCGCTCACTCAGTAATATTATTTTTACTTTTATTCTACTTTTTTCTTTAATCTTTTAATATTTTATTTTTTCAAGTAACTTTTGTGGCCTGTGAGACCAATATAATGTGTAATGCATATATATATACTCTGTGTATGCAACACAATAACTGCACAAACGTTATTATATTGTTTACAAAGCCTTTTTACACAAACCAACAATAAAAAAAATTGTTTATTACTATTGCTCTATAATATACATACACATTTAGAGTCACTGGACACATTACTAGAACTGCTACAGCTTGAGGAAGGTTTTTTGTGTGTGGGCAGTTGAAGGCAGCCTCTGTTGTGGATGTGCAGAGAGCAAATGTGGTGTCAAATGACGCATTACACTACCACCACCCATTACCCACACTGTCTTCCCCAACAAGCATGCTGTCTTCCCCACCACCCATATGGAAATAAGTTACTTTGACTATTTGGGTTATCCTAGGTTGATGGTCATCTGGGTTTTCAGCCTTATTTCTGGTATCTTGGGCATTGCTTTCAGTCACAAACTCCTCAAAACCATGAAATTCATCTTCATTGACAATTCCATCTGTATTAGAACTATTACTTGGGAAGAAAAGAGTCCCAATTCACTGGGGTCAGGTATTTCTTACTGCAAAGCATGGTAAACAAGGCCTACTGAAATGGGACTCCCACAATGCACCACTGGCTCCTGATACTTTTTATGCTGTGCACACTGACCATGCAGACCCATTCTCTCACATGTAGGTGTACCAACTTTCTCCCCCTAGATTTGAAGCCGCTAGAATTTTGGTAAATTAATACGTCAGCAACACTGGCTCGTAAGACGTATCTATATGGCACCAATAATGAAAGGGTAAAGCTTCACAGATAACAAAGTTTTAACTCTTAATATGGTATTAGATTTTAGCTAAAATGTTGCACATGGTATACGCCTTCACAATTGCGGTATCTTATCTATGTACTGTACTAAACTATGTAACCCCCAAAGTTGAATAAATCATTTACTGTTATCTACGTATGAAAAAAAAGAAGATCAACAAAATTTAAGAGTTGGACATTGTGCAAAATTAGTCATATTTAGTGTTACAATATCCAGCAACTTCTAATATTCATTTTTTGTACCTACAATAATTACAGTTCAAAAACAATCCATTCTGGCATTGTTGAGGTAGACACCAAGGGGAATTGAAAAGTGAGGGGTTTGTTATGTTAATTAATGTAGTTTTTAGTTTTACCAAAAATGCTGTTAATCAGAGGCTTCACAAAAAAACACCCTTACTAAACTATATCTTTTTCTAAAACCACATCAAATGTATTAAATGTGTGAGTGTACAAGAGTGAAGACAAGTGCTTTTTGGGATTTGATGTTCTGTTTGAGTGTGAGCAAGTGGAAACTGGTTAGATGGACATTAGTTCTGGAGCTGGTAACTACAGTACTCTAAAAGTATGTTGTTCACTCTTTTTCAAAATTGAGAGGATGACTATTATAGTCAAACTAAGCACTAAACCCACAAGGGTCATATAGCACTGTAGGGCAGGGCATGGTAACAGCTTAATATACATGATCTGAGACTAGCGAGGGCGGAGAGTATAACAAAGGTAGAGTCAGTAAGGGTGGTGAGGAGTGCTAAAGGAAGTATAATCAAAGGTTGTGTAATAAATCTGTTGTCAAAAAGTCATAGAGGAAGTCTGTGTCAAAGGTGGGGCTGTTAGCATGGAGGGAAGAAAAAGTAAAGGTGTTAGAGTGGCGATGACGTGGAGGATAAATTTTGTGTCCTTGCTGACAGACAGGACAGTCCAATAGAACAAGACAAACTGAAACTGGAACCTGACAATTCAAACAGAGTGGAACTGGGTGCCTCTTCATGAGATACCCATGAGTGAGACATATGCCCAATGATAAGAAGACAAGAATAAAAAAAAAAATTTGAAAAAAAAAAAATTATTTTTTCTTACGAAAATCTTAAGAATATTTTTGTGAGTGTTTAAAAAAAAAAATGCGATCAGAACTTACCGAGATATAGAGGCACAAAGTTGACAGAAAGTGAACTGCTTACAGCAACATCGCCGACTGCCACTCACTTGGTAATATTATTTTTACTTTTATTGTACTTTTTCTTTTATTTTTTTAATATTTCAATTTTTAAGGTAACTTTTGTTGCCTGTGAGACCACATTATAATGTGTAATGTATGTATATATATATCCACTCGCTGTATGCAACACAATAACTGCACAAATATTATCATTACAATATTTACAAAACCTGTTTACACAAATGAACAATAAAAAAAGTTGTTTATTACTATTGCTCTATAATATATGTACACACATGTATATAGTCACTGGACATGTCCCTAGAACTGCTACAGCTAGTGGAAGGTTGTTGTGTGTGTTTGGCCTTTGTTGTGGGTGCTGAGAGCGGCGTGGTTGGTGTCACAATGAGGCATTACAAAATCACCGCCATCCATTACCCACACCATCTTCCCCAACAAGCATGCTGTGTTTCCCACCACCTACATAGAAATGAGTTACTTTGTCTGACTTTTTTGGGTTATCCTAGATTCATGGTCATCTGAGTCGTCCTTCCTTCCTATCTTCCTTCCTTCCTTCTTCCTTTCTTTCTTCCTTCCTTTCTTCCTTCCTTCCTTTCCCCTGGTTTCCTGGGCATTGCTTTCGGTCACAAACTTCTCAAAACCATGAAATTCATCTTCACCGACACTTCTATCTGTGTTAGAACTGTCACCTGGGAAAAGAAGAGTCCCAATTCGCTGGAGGCATGGGAAACAAGGCATACTGAAATGGTGTTCCCACAATGCATCACTGGCTCCATGACTTTTTTTATACTGCTCACACTGACCATGCAGACCCATTCTCTCACATGCAGGCCTACCAGCTTTCTCCCGCTAGATTTGAAGCCGCTAGAATTTTGGCGTAGTATTACAGGACCAACACTGGCTCTCAAGCCATAATATTATGGGACTGACAGTGAAAGGGTTAAGGCCATAGCTCTTATTTAATATCTCTATTTTCTTTGTAATGCCAAGACTTAACTGCTTAAACCTTTTCTTGCCACTTTCAGCAACACTCATATGGCTACTGGGTGCCATGATTGCTTGGCAGATACAAGATATGGCAATTAAAAGATCAAAACACAATTCACAAACACAGCTAGCTCCTAGAAGAGAATCATACTAAACATGTATGCATGAAGGACGGGATAGGGGTGTCAGGGGTGGCAGGGGATAGCAGTAGGTCTCCCCTGCTGACACAGTGGTTTGACCCACAGCCAGGCTGCACCCTGAACTGGGGAAATTTTTTCCCTGCCCACAGACAGAACCGTGTTAAGTTGATTTTATGAAGTACTGTATAAAATTATGCCGCAATTTTTCAATAGTGTAATAACCAAAACATGGAAAATAAATCTGTGTAATATACCAGCCTACTGTAGTCAAGGGAAAGCAGAATATCAACTCAGACTCAAAAATGTCTCTTGAACAAGAAATTTTTAAGGAAAACTGGCAGGTTGCCCCAGAGGCCTAAAGAATGAGCTCGGGCCAAGATGTTACATCTCCAAGTAGTGTCATATGCTTTTTCAAGATCAAAAAAAAAAACTGCAATAACCAAGTGGTTACTAGCCAAGGAATTACAAACATTGGTATCTAACTGGAGTAAAGAGTCAATAGTGGAGCGGCCTTTACGTAAGCCAAACTGACAAGCGGAAAGACTATTGAGTGTCTCTAAATACTACACCAAATGTCTATTTACTAGATGTTCCATCAACTTACAAACAGCACTGATAAGAGTAATGGGTCAATGGTGGGAGGCATCATGGCCCCAAGTACTACCTGGTTTAGGAAAAGGCAGAACAACGGCAGTTTTCCACAGCTGGAGAAGAATCAATTGCGACCAAATAAGATTAAAAAGACGTACAAAGACTACGAGGGCTGATGTATGTAAATGCTGGAGCATACTAATATGAATGCCATCAGGCCCAGCTGCTGATAACTGGCAAGCGGAAAGTGTTGACTCAAGTTTTAGAAGCATAAAAGGCACATCATAAGACTTTTCTCTGCTAGAAGAAAAATCTAAAGGCAGCAACTCTCTGGCAGACTTGGAGGATAGAAATGAGGGGAGATAGATGGAGCCCCTGAGAGATATGGACAAGATGATTTCCAATTGCTATAGCAACTTCAACAGGATTTGCAATGCTGACACTGGCAACCCGAACAACAGGAGCAGGGGCTGGAGAATACTTGCCACTCAATTTCCAAACTTTTATCCAAAATGAACTCATAAGAGAAAGCAGAAATGACAGTATAAACAATCTTGCCAACAAGCGCATTTTGCTTCACAGATTACACGTCGGCCAACCGCCCTCACACACTTAAAATCAAGGAGCTGCTCAGTGGTCCTGTTTATTGTAAAGTATGGGCCTCATGCAGGACATTTCAATCACACTGCAAGAGCACAAGTAGAGGACCACCAAGGAATGCATTTCTGAGAGTGCCTACTCAAGGTTTGTGGGATTGAATGTGAAGCCGCAGTGAAAACCAAGCTCAAAATAGTTGTAGTAGCTAAGTAGGGGAGGGCAATGAAGAAGGTTCCTCACTAAAAACAGTTTGATGTAAGTAAAGGGCCCAATTTGCCCATTCAAACTACCAATATGAGCTTCAAGGAGGGTGAGAATATGAGTGGAAAGTAGGGAGGATAGGAAAATGATCGCTGACATGTAAATTTGGGAGCACAGACCAGGTAAAGTTGAGTGCAGTACAGTAGGAACAAACTGAGTGATCTATGTGAGAGTTAGTTTGAGTGTGAGGATCAAAATGAGTAGGAGTAACCATATTTAAAACATGGAGGGAAAGAGTAGTGAAAAGAGCCTCTAATTGATCACCATGAGAGTCACAGTGTGACCCTCCCCCCCCCCCCCCCCACATTTCCCCCAGAGGAAATGATGAGTATTAAAGCACCTAACAAGAGGAAAGGTGGAGGTAGAGAAGAAACCAGATAGATAATGGTCAAGAAGGAGAAAGATACAAAGAGTAGACTGTATACCACTTCTTCAAGTAAATACAGGCTGCAGTGTAATGCAGCAAAGTATGAACAAAGATCTGATATACCAGTGCATACAAGAAGTGCACTTTCATTAAAAGTCCCATTTGCAAAAGGATCCAATGAATGCAATAAGATATAGCCTGAGACGAGATATTTAACAGTGGAGCACAATTTAGGTTCTTGTAAACAAACACAAACAAAGGAAAACTACGAGAGCAACACCTGAAGCTCACCCTGATTACCCCTGAGATCTTAAATATTCCACTGCAAATCATGATTTGTGAATAAAAGCATACTAGTAGCATAAAGTAGGAGGAGTCTATGGATTAGCAGGGTTATTAAAGTCTACATGTAGAGGTAGCGGAAAATTTGTAAGCAGCGAAGGATTGGAATACTGCAAAGAAAGGAGGTGGGTAGAAGATTTAGTAAGGTGTGAAGGAGGAGTGATGGGAAGTGGATCAATGTCTATTACTGGTTTTGTGTCTTCAATATATTCAGATATGGCTTCAAGCATTTCAGAGTACAAGGATGTTGCAGGTAGTACGATATCAGTGACAGAAGATGAAGAGTGAGTAAACATTGGAGAAACAATGGGAGTAGGGGCATGAGTCGATGATGTAGTTGTAGGAGGTCGTGTAGATGCAAAAGAGTTAGATACAGACATGACCGTGGAAACTGTGACTACAAAAGTGATTGCAGAAGTAAGTACCACCAAGGTTGGGAGCTGCCTAGTAACTCTAGAATAAGAAAGCTGTGGAAGTCTCCCATGGAGGCAGAGATGGGAGACTGCTATGGCATAAGAGAAACCTTTCTCGTTGAGACAGTGAATTTCTTGTTCCTCCAAGAAAACTTGGCAATGGCAAGAATAAGCCAAGTGAGCCTTATTACAATTAAGGCAAGAGGGAGGGCGGCTGCAAGACTTGGCATTCTGCCATGGACCTGCAATATTTTGCTGGGCGGTTGAAGCGCTAGCGCTTTCTATGTTGTTGTGGTGTAGGAATCAATTCTCATACTTGTAAACGGTGTCCCACAATATATACAGAGGATGGAAGTTCCCAGCAGTTAAAAGCTAACTGAGCTACAATTCAGGGAAAGTGTCTCTGCCCATGGGCAGGTAGTACATAAGTGTCCACTTTAAGAATTGGGAGGTCTTGGAGCTCAAGTTGCTCTAAAATGTTAGCATCGCAAGTCTGGAAATCACGTTGAACAATTGTACGTATGTGGAAGAACTAAGGTTCCACTGTAAGAATTGAGAGACATATGTTTATGAATCATGACTAGAGTATCGTCAATGGAGGTAAGAAGGGAAAGATTGTGAGCCTGGCCAGCATTTTGTACTATGGCGATGCATAGACCACTCTTAAGAGCATGAAATTAAATAGTTTGACCAACATGGCACAAAAGTGCCTTGCTGATACTATGATCAGAAAGACAATCAGTGGAAGATGTTAATTGTAGAGTGAAAAACTTAGTTAACTGTGTGTCTATAACCCTTTGACTGTCACAACCCCAAATCCTGAAGTATCTCCTGGTGTTGAAAAATATTAAAAAAAAAAAAAAAATCTTATCAAAATATTAAAATTAATTTTCTGATTGTTTTAAGCTCCCCCCAAAATTTCTGCAATCAGTATTTACCAAGATATAGAGGAGTAAAGCTGGTAGAAAATGAACTGCGTATGGCAACAGCGGTGAATGCTACTCACCCAGTAAACTGTGATTTACTTCCATTCAAAGGTTTCTTGTTTTATTCACTATTTTACTTTTTTCACATAACTTACATGGCCTGTGAGACCAAGGTAAGGTGTAATGTACAAATATACACTCGTATGTAATACAATAATCGCACAAACATTAGTATCATTATATTGTTTACAAAACTTGTTTACACAAACGAACAATATAAAATATTGTTTATTACTATTGTTCTATAATATACAGTGGTACCTCGGGATATGAATTTATTTCGTTCCAGAAGGCTGTTCAAGTGCCAATACCGAACGAATTTGTTCTCATAAGGAATAATATAAATTAGATTAATCCATTTCAGACCCCCAAAAATACACTTACAAAAGCACTTACATAAATACACTTACATAATTGTTCGAGTTTTGGGCTGTTTCTGTCCCGAGGTACCACTGTATATATATACAAATGAACAATCACTGGACACTTTCCTGGAACTGCTGCAGCTTGTGGAATTCTTTGAAACAGGTGTATGCACTATGGTGTTTTACACTCTGTACACATAAAATGAGTGTCTGCGCTTTTGTGGGCGTTTTTTTGTGTGCACAGACAAAATACCTCATCTGAGCAGTTTTCTTCAAAGTAATAGCAGGCAGTTGTGTTAGCTAGCTATCCTATGTAAATGGTCATGTGTCATCATTCTTACCAACCTACCTACCTTTCTTTCTTCATTTTTTGTTTATTTCCTCCCTGCCTTCCTTCTGGTTTCTATAATATATACACACATATATAGTCACTGGACACTTTCATAGAACTGCTATTATTATCTTCTGGGAGCTTTTGTGTGGGGGGGACTCCTAAATGTGCTGAGTCAGGGTTTAGCAGTTGTCAAAATGACATTACTGCCTGTCAATACCCATGAGGTCCCATGCTTTCCTGCCCACCTCCTTCGTAACTGCCTACCATTCTTTTTTCTTTCTTTCTTTTTTCTTTTTCTTTCTCTTTCTTTCTTCCTCTTTCTTTCTTTCTCTTTCCTTCTTTCTCTTTATGTCTTTCTTCTTGTATCATGGGCACTGATTTCAGTCACAAACTCCTCAAAAACATGAAATTCATCTTCACTGATATTTCCATCTGTGTTAAAGCAATCACTTGGGAAGAGAAGAGTCCCAGATTCACCTGGGAGTCACATATTTCTTACTGCTAGGCATGCTGAACAAGGACTTCTGAAATGGCATTACCACAATGCACCACTGGCTCCACGATTTTTTTTTTATAATGTGCACACTGACCATGGAGACCCATTCCCTCACATGTGGGCCTACCAGCTTTCTCCTGCTTGATTTGATGCCGCTAGAATTTTGGAGTATTATTACGTCAAACACATTGGCTCGTAAGACGTATATATATATATATGACTGAAACAGTCAACGGGTTAAATGTGGAGTGTAAGGGAAGTAAGTACTGTGTTGGTCTTTTCTGGGAAGGACGAGAGGTAACTGAGACAGTGTCATCCTTTAATGGTCATGGTCATTTAGGTGTGGGACTGGAGGTGGTCCATCCCGATATGGGCAGGCGATCTAAAAATCATCACACTAGTGGGAGAAACCGGAAGCATGGTCAAAGATGTGTGGAGGATGGATGTATTAAAAGAATCAGGCAGAACCATGGTACCAAAGGTGGAGAGCAAAAAGGTACGAGGGTGTGAGAGAGGTCCAGAGAATGGTCTAATAATGAGGCAGGGTCATGAGAGGGTGCCATGGGAGAAAAGGGTCCGGGAGGAGGAATTTCATTGGCATGGGGCTCCATGGTAAGGTTTCTCTCTTTTTTTTTTTGTTCAAAAATAATGAGAGGAAACAAGAGGGGTACATGGAGGGGTAGCTCCCAGGAGGAATGAAAGGAATTGTATATCCCCCTTTGCACCCAAGAAGGCCCTCAGTGCGGCAAGTAGTGCAGATGTGGTGTGGAACTTATGCCCTACCCTACTCTTAATGCTGGTAAACCAGCAATCCAGGATAGCAACTCACATCCACAGAGCCACCTTGGTGGACAAAAGAGAAAGCAGTCAGAAGCTCATCACAAGGCATACCTCCTTTGACCACCACCTACTGGAACTGACAGGCAGCCTCCAGAGGTACACCTAACACCCGAAGGATACCCTAAGCCCCCCTTGGACTCCAGAGGGTTATTGGGATATTACCTGGAGAGGGTTTCAAGGGTCAATGCCCCCGCGGCTCAGTCTGAGACCAGGTCTCACGGTGGATCAGGGTCTCATCAACCAGGCTGTTACTACTGGCTGCACACAAGCTGACATAAGAACCACAGCCTGGTTGGTCAGGTACTGACTTTAGGTGTCTGTCCAGTGCCTTCTTAAAGACAGCCATGGGTCTATTGGTAATACCCCTTATGTAGGCTGGGAGGCAGTTGAACAGTCTTGGACCCCAGACACTTATTGTGCTGTCTCTCAACGTATTCATTGTGCCCCTGCTTTTCATTGGGGGAATGTTGTATCTCCTGCCAAGTCTTTTGCTTTCATAGGGAGTGATTTTAGTGTGCGGGTTTGGTACCAATCCCTCCAGGACCTTCCAAGTGTATATTATCATGTATCTCTCTCTCACCTGCATTCCAGGGAATACAGATCAAGGACCTTTAACTGTTCCCAGTAATTTAGGTGCCTTATCGTGCTTATATGTGCCGTGAAAGTTCTTTGTACACTCTCCAGGTCTGCAATGTTGCCAGCCTTGAAGGGGGCTGTTAGTGTACAGCAGTATTCCAACCTAGAGAGCACAAGCGATTTGAAGAGAATCATCATGGGCTTGGTGTCCCTAGTTTTGAAGGTTCTCGTTATCCATCCTACATTATACATCCCTAGATAATCCATTTCCATAGCAAACAACACGACCACCAAGGACCTCAATAGAATTGGATGGACAATGCACCCTTTCCCCAACCTAGCAGCTAGAATTTCAGAGGGAAAGATTTCAAAAGCCAAAAGCAGGAAAGGAAGAAGAGGGGAGGGATGGAGAATTGAGGAAAGATGGGTTAGGAGGGATGGGAAGGGAGGAGTGGGGGGTATTCAGATTCAGTCAGAGGAAGAAGACTGAAGGGTCCAATTCCTCAGACCAGAAGCCTCTTGGCCATGTCAAGGAGCCCCTTTGAAGAGGCAAACTGACAGGAAGGCAATGAGAAATACTAAATTCATTTCTCCTTCAGCTGAAAAGAGTATATTTAAAAAAAAAATATTAATAACAGTACTAGTACCATAGTAAAAACACTGTACAGTGGACCCCCAGATAAAGTAATTAATCCGTTCCAGAGAGAGTGTCTTACACCGAATCTGATTTAATCTGAATTAATTTTCCCCAAAAGAAATGATGGAAATCCAATTAATCCATTCCTGACACCCAAAAGTATTAAACAAAATAATTTTTTACATGAAATATACATTTCTCTACACAGAAAACAATGAGACATGCAGAGTAAAACATTACTAAAATGACACTTATCTTTATTGAAGTCTTATGAAAGAGTGATGAGACAGGAGGAGGGGAGAGGCTGGAGGTGTACTATTGTTTGGAAGGGGAATCCCCTTCCATAAAGACTTCAGGTGCCAAGTCCTTTGCTGGGGTTACTTTCCTTCTTTGTTTTTTAATGCCACTAGGACCAGCTTGAGAGCCACTGCATACCTGAGGCACTAAATATCTGACCAGAGAGCTCTGTTTCTGGCATCTCTAACGCTTTCAGGGTCCAAGGCCAAAATCTGAAGGAGTGCCTCAGTGTCCAAGAAATTTAAAAAAAAAAAAAAAAAAAAAAAAAAATATTTTTTTCTTACAGAATTAAAGATAATATTTTTGTGAAGGCAATAAAACAAAGAAAAAAAAATTTCTGATCAGTACTTACCGAAATACAGTGGCAGGAAGTTGACCCAATATGACCGGGTGGTGGCAACATCAGCGACTTCCGCAAAATTACATTTTTTTATTTTGCGTTCTTTATACTTTTTTCTTTTCTTTTCTAATTTTGTCTTTTTCTAGTAACATTTGTGGCCCTTGAGATCAATATAATGTATATTGCATAAGTGTACACTCATTGTATTCAACAAATAACTACACTAATTTGTCATTATACTTAGACTATACAACAAACATTGTCCTATAAAAACGAAACAGATCACAAACAAACGGATTGGTTGCCCATGGCTAACCAGCACCATTCTGAAATCCATTGACAAGAAACACCAATATGAAAAGCAATATAGACAGGGATTAATACACAAAGATATTCTTAAACACTATTCATCAGTTTTCACCAAAGTAATAAAGAAAGCCAAACAACTATACTACTCCAGTAGATTCACAGACACTAGAGGAGATATAAAAAAGACCTGGAAAACATTCTCTCAGATTCTAGGGACCCACAAACTGAAAAAAACCAAGAATATTGTCCTAACTAAACCTAATGAAACACCACTACATCCCACTGACACAGCTAACAAGATAAACGACTTCTTCTCAACCATAGGATCTAATCTCGCCAATAAAATCCCATGCCGGGGACTATCTAGATGGGAATTTCCCAAATTCCTTCTATCTTGCACCAACTGAGCCCTCGGAAGTCACCGAGATTATAAAGTCACTTAAAAACAACTCAGGGAATCTGTCTAATGTCCCACCATTACTGTACAAGCGAGCGGCCCTTTCGCATGCTATTTCATTACTTTTTAACAAGTCACTAGAAACTAGCACCTTCCCGAAACTACTCAAGATGGCAAGGGTTACACCAATACATAAAGGTGGTGACCCTACAGACTTAAACAACTATAGGCCAATATCAAACTTACCATTACCATCCAAAATCTTTGAGAAACTCGTGCACAGGAGACTATATTCATTTATAACAGCACAAAACATACTCAACCCCTGCCAATTTGGATTTAGGAAAAATAAAAGCACTAATGATGCAATCATAAAAATGCTAGATCTGCTTTACACAGCATTGGAAAATAAGGAATATCCACTAGGAATTTTTATTGACCTAAGAAAAGCTTTTGACACAGTAGACCACGACATGCTACTCCACAAACTTGACCATTACGGTATAAGAGGCCATGCGCTTGCTTATTTCAAATCTTACCTTACTAATAGGTATCAGTATGTTACCATTAAAGACACAGCATCAACAACACAGCCACTTGATACTGGAGTTCCGCAGGGAAGTGTCCTTGGTCCCCTGCTCTTCCTCATATACATCAATGATCTTCCAAACGTATCCCAACACCTGAAACCCATTCTCTTTGCTGACGACACGACTTATGTCATCTCTCACCCTAATCTTGCCACCCTCAACACCATTGTTAATGAGGAGCTGATCAAAATATCGACTTGGATGACAGCCAATAAACTTACGCTTAACACTGACAAAACCTACTATATTATGTTTGGTAGCAGAGCAGGAGATGCGCAAATTAACATTAAGATCGACAACACTCTAATTACCAGACATAATGAGGGCAAATTCCTAGGCCTATACCTTGACAACAACCTGAATTTCAGCACCCATATCCAACACATAACCAAAAAAGTATCCAAAACAGTTGGGATCCTCTCCAAGATACGATACTACGTGCCGCAAAATGCCCTTCTCACACTATACCACTCACTTATTTATCCATACATCACCTATGCTATTTGTGCTTGGGGATCAACTGCAGCAACACACCTAAAGCCAATAATAACCCAACAAAAAGCTGCAGTAAGAATAATCACAAAATCCCATCCCTGGCAACACACCCCCCCACTCTTCATAGATCTAAACTTACTCCCTGTTCAGTACATCCACACTTACTACTGTGCAATCTACATCTACAGGACCTTAAACTCCAATATCAACCTTGACCTAAAACGCTTTCTTGATAGTTGTGACAGAACCCACAGGCATAACACCAGACACAAACATCTCTACGACATTCCCCATATCCGACTAAACCTTTACAAAAATTCAATGTATGTCAAAGGCCCTAAAATCTGGAACACCCTACCTGAGAACTCTAGAACTGCAGACACATTCATCACCTTCAAAACTACCATTAGAAAACATCTTATCTCCCTGATAAACCCCATCAACTAACTACACGAATACCACCTGGTGGTTCACACTTACACTCACTCACCCATTTGACCATAAACAGAAATATTAATCTCAATCTTAAAATAATGAATCCTATGATACTCCAATACTGAAACTATGTACTGTGCCAAAACAAAAGCATTCACATTGCTAAACTCACAAACTAGTATTTAGTCACTTAGCCATAATACCAACTTACCTCATAATTTGTAATATTTTAAAATGAAGAATTAAACTAAGTCTGCTCGAAATGCCTAGCCATGCTAGGTGTTCTAGTGGTACACTCTGTAATCATTATTTAACTACATGTAAACCACACAACAACCAAATTCTGTAAATTCAACATTGTAATCTTTATAGAGAATAAACTTTGAATTTGAATTTGAATTTGAATTATATTGCTTACAAAACTTGTTTACAAGTTTATTGTAAACAAAATGATGAAAATATTAGTGCGGTTATTGTGTTGAATACAACGGTACCATATAGTACCATATGGTACAATGGTGCCATAGAGTGCCATGGTACTATATGGTATAATGGTACCACATGTGTAGACAGCCTGTACTGTCTGCACAGACAGCCTATGCTGTCTGCCAGCTTAGTTCATATTTCGCGGCACTAAGGTGCTGCCCTCTGTAGCCAGGCCTCTTGGTGGGCACGCCAGCCTGCCTGCCCATGCCTCACTCTCACTCTGGCGACACCCTTCACTCAGACAAGAAGTGTCCACTCCTCTCCCCCTCGTGGGCATGGCCCTCCCGGGCCATGGGCACAACACACAAGCCTGTGTACCCACCACTACTTTGCAAATAAAGTAAGAAGCCTCTGAAGACGTATCATATACTCCCCACTACCAGAACACCAAACAAACTGGTTCACATTGGTGGGAAGCGGTGGCCGCAGCAGTTGTGTTTGCCCGGAGAGAGGAATAAAGGAATGAAGTCTTCACTTCATCATCCCATGCAAGAAGCATCTGTCTCGCAACGAGTTATCCTGAAGTCGTGTCTGCACGTTTGAGCATCCAGACACAGGTACAAGCAGGATCCAGCTGAAATTTGCCGAATTTCTTCGAGAATTGACCAGCGACCCCATGCTACAGCATCCCATGCTGTTTCTCAAGTCACATGTTCAGAGTCACTTGTATGTTGCTGTCGTTGTTCAGCTCAGCACAGCTGTTTCAGCAAGCCAGAGGTGAGTTTTGTGGTGATTTCTATGTCCAGTATGAGCTTCTCCACGTGTTTGTGGGTGGGGGGGGGAAGAGGAGGAGGAGGAGGAGGAGGAAGTGGCCGTTCCTCACCTTGCCCATGCTTGTCCTACTCACGCTCACCCGTCTACCATACACTCACCACTGCCCACTCCCTCTGCTGTGTTTTCTGCTGTTTTTCGTGTGATTCATTGCCAGAGCTGTGTATCCGAGTGCCCGAGGCCACTCGAAGCTATGTGGATCAGCATGCCACGTAGATCAGCAAGCCCCATGGATCGGCATGCCACGTAGATCACAACGCCACATGGATCCCGATGCCACGTGGGGTGTGGGCGATGTCACGTGGATCTACAAGTCACGTGAGTTACCAGATGTCCCAGGTCTCATGCTGTGGTCTGCTGCCCGCATCACATTGACGTCACTGACGATGCTACCCAACTTCATGACATCACGATGTCTGCCTGACATCACCTCGAGATGTCTGCTGACGTCACAGTGCTGCTGACGTCACCTCCCGACATCACATGATGTCACATCGAGTGTTTCTAGTAATTATTTCGGTATTGTCAAGAAGATTGAGAGAAGATATGTGTCGTGTGTTAATTAATTCCTCTCAGTCAGTGTTCTCACATGTTAGTGTACTGCATGTACCGCGGGTGTGTGTAGTTTCCGTGTGTCCAGTGAGGTCTGAGCCAGACCTGAGTAGCACCACTGTGCTAAGTCACCCGATGTGACCAGTGCGTTTGACAGCTGTTATCAGTCAGCTCTGAGCCTGAGCCCATTTGTACAGAAAGCTCTTATGCTCATCCCTCGTGATGTTCTGCAGAATCGTACCTGCTATGATTCCCATCGAAATTTGTTTCACTTCACCTCCAGACCTTCAGAATGCAGTTATATGTAGAGAAACAAGTCTGGGGACGCGTAGACTAACTTCTGCTATAACTCCAACTGCCGAGAGAATGACACTCATCAAGCCGCAGTTAGCCCTGTCGGCAGGCGCTGTGTCAGCCTCGTGTCACAAGCTTCAGTGAGCAGCCTGCACAATGAAGATGTCACTTTGACTGCTAGCTCTCTCACTGCAGTCTGGTGTATGATGTTACGACTCCCAGATGTTTCGCCCAGTCGTCTCTGCCACGACTCGCTCCACAACTCGCTCCATGCTCGCCGGCAGTGACAGCCCAGCGACAGTACCAGTTGAGAAGTGTCCTGAGTCGCTTGCCAGAAGTCCTGCCCAGTTGCCAAGTTTTGTCGACGCCTCACTCGAGGGCATCAGCATGTCGTGCCCCAGGTTGAGTGAAACCTGCAGTGGCTCCTACGATGACTGCTTCACCATTCTAGAGGAGACCGTACCCTGTTACGTCACAGCTCAGCCACAGCGATGCCTCCTGTGTTGCAGTATCTGTCCAGATGCAGGAAGGCGTGCAGTGATGCCCTTCGACGCTCACTGCCTATGACCATGATGTTTAGCACACCCCACATGTTTTTTCTTCCCTCCCCGTAGGAAGTTTTTTTTTTCCATGTCCATATGTTTATACATGTTTTTATTTTGTGTTCAGTGCCCTGTTCCTACGAAAGAGAGACCGAGTTTCTTTTACCACCAGTATTGTCGCGTCGGGACGACGCGAGGTAGGTGGCCGAGCCTATGTAAACAGCCTGTACTGTCTGCACAGACAGCCTATGCTGTCTGCCAGCTTAGTTCATATTTCGCGACACTAAGGTGCTGCCCTCTGTAGCCAGGCCTCTCGGTGGGCACGCCAGCCTGCCTGTCCTTGCCTCACTCTCACTCTGGCGACACCCTTCACTCAGACAAGAAGTGTCCACTCCTCTCTCCCTCGTGGGCATGGCCCTCCCAGGCCATGGGCACAACACACAAGTCTGTGTACCCACCATGACTTTGCAAATAAAGTAAGAAGCCTCCGAAGACGTATCATTTACTCCCCGCTACCAGAACACCAAACAAACAGGTCATATATGGTACAATATAGTACAATGGCACCATATGATACAATGGTACCATATGGTAGAATATGGGTAGCATTGAAAATTGGGTTGGTCAAATGTTAGTTAGTGGGATGAATTGTAAAGGACCTGCCTAGTATGGGCGAACAGGCCTCCTGCAGTGTTCCTCTTTTCTTATGTTCTTATGATACAATGGCACCATTTGGTACAATGTACCATATGATACAATGGTACCATATGGTGCAATGGTACCTTATTACCTGGAGTTTACCTGAAGAGAGTTCCGGGGGTCAACGCCCCCGTGGCCCGGTCTGTGACCAGGCCTCCTGGTGGATCAGAGCATGATCAACCAGGCTGTTGCTGCTGGCTGTACGCAAACCAATGTATGAGCCACAGCCCGGCTGGTCAGGAACTGACTTTAGGTGCTTGTCCAGTGCCAGCTTGAAGACTGCCAGGGGTCTGTTGGTAATCCCCCTTATGTATGCTGGGAGGCAGTTGAACGGTCTCGGGGCCCCTGACACTTATTGTATGGTCTCTTAATGTGCTAGTGACACCCGTGCTTTTCATTGGGGGGATGTTGCACCGTCTGCCAAGTCTTTTGCTTTCGTAGTGAGCGATTTTCGTGTGCAAGTTCGGTACTAGTCCCTCTAGGATTTTCCAGGTGTATATAATCATGTATCTCTCCCGCCTGCATTCCAAGGAATACAGGTTTAGGAACCTCAAGCGCTCCCAGTAATTGAGGTGTTTTATCTCCGTTATGCGCGCCGTGAAGGTTCTCTGTACATTTTCTAGTCAGCAATTTCACCTGCCTTGAAAGGTGCTGTTAGTGTGCAGCAATATTCCAGCCTAGATAGAACAAGTGACCTGAAGAGTGTCATCATGGGCTTGGCCTCCCTAGTTTTGAAGGTTCTCATTATCCATCCTGTCATTTTTCTAGCAGATGCGATTGATACAATGTTATGGTCCTTGAAGGTGAGATCCTCCGACATGATCACTCCCAGGTCTTTGACGTTGGTGTTTCGCTCTATTTTGTGGCCAGAATTTGTTTTGTACTCTGATGAAGATTTAATTTCCTCGTGTTTACCATATCTGAGTAATTGAAATTTCTCATCGTTGAACTTCATATTGTTTTCTGCAGCCCACTGAAAGATTTGGTTGATGTCCGCCTGGAACCTTGCAGTGTCTGCAATGGAAGACACTGTCATGCAGATTCGGGTGTCATCTGCAAAGGAAGACACGGTGCTGTGGCTGACATCCTTGTCTATGTCGGATATGAGGATGAGGAACAAGATGGGAGCGAGTACTGTGCCTTGTGGAACAGAGCTTTTCACCGTAGCTGCCTCGGACTTTACTCTGTTGATGACTACTCTCTGTGTTCTGTTAGTGAGGAAATTATAGATCCATCGACCAACTTTTCCTGTTATTCCTTTAGCACGCATTTTGTGCGCTATTATGCCATGGTCACACTTGTCGAAGGCTTTTGCAAAGTCTGTATATATTACATCTGCATTCTTTTTGTCTTCTAGTGCATCTAGGACCTTGTCGTAGTGATCCAATAGTCGAGACAGACAGGAGCGACCTGTTCTAAACCCATGTTGCCCTGGGTTGTGTAACTGATGGGTTTCTAGATGGGTGGTGATCTTGCTTCTTAGGACCCTTTCAAAGATTTTTATGATATGGGATGTTAGTGCTACTGGTCTGTAGTTCTTTGCTGTTGCTTTACTGCCCCCTTTGTGGAGTGGGGCTATGTCTGTTGTTTTTAGTAACTGTGGGACGACCCCCGTGTCCATGCTCCCTCTCCATAGGATGGAAAAGGCTCGTGATAGGGGCTTCTTGCAGTTCTTGATGAACATGGAGTTCCATGAGTCTGGCCCATGGTGCAATGGTACCTTATGGCACTATATGGTGCAATGGTACCATTTGGTACATTGTACCATATGGTACTATAAGGTACTGTTGTATTCAACACAATAAACAAACTAATAGTTTCATCATTATTTCATTTACAATAATTGTTTACAACAAAAATATGCAAAAATATTGTATATTAGTAATGTTCTATTATATTTATTTATTTATTTATTTATTTATTTATTTCCAATTTGTGCACACATACAGAGGTACAAAAAAAATACAGATAAGAGCAGTATGCCAAAGCCACTTATACTATGCATAGCATTACGGGCTGGCTTAAAATTAACTTAAGATTAACTAAGCAATGATTATTATTATTATTATAATCAAAAAGAAGCGCTAAGCCACAAGGACTATACAGCGCTGCTACTAAGCAATGATGAAATCAGTGATAAAACATTAATGTAAACAGATAACTATAAAGCACAAGTGAGTATTACAAAGACAGGTCATATGGTTGCATTCAGTTAGGTAGTGATTCTGTTAGGTAGTGTATTTAAAAAATAATAAAGTTAGATTGGGTTTTAAGTTTAACATTTATGTGATATAATTGTGAGAAACATTTAAGATATACAATTTATAATGTTCAGTTATTCAGTATTTATTTGGTTTTGGGTGAGTAAGTAATCTTTGAGAAGAGACTTGAATTTATAAACAGGTAGTGTTTCTTTTATATTTACAGGTAATGAATTCCAGATTTTAGGGCCTTTTATGTGCATTGAGTTTTTGCATAGTGTGAGATGGACACGAGGAACATCAAAGAGTGATCTGTGCCTTGTGTTATGGTCATGTGTTCTGTTGAGGTTGGCAAGGAGATGTTTGAGGGGAGGGTTAATATCAGAGTTAAGTGTTCTATGTATGTAATAGGTGCAGTAATAAGTATGGATGTTTTGTATGGTGAGTAGGTTTAGTGTATTGAATATTGGTGGAGTGTGCTGCCTGTAGTGAGAATTTGTTATCATTCTAACTGCAGCCTTTTGTTGGGTAATTAGTGGTCTGAGATGGTTAATTGTTGTTGAGCCCCATGCACAAATTCCATAGGTGAGATAGGGGTAAATAAGAGAGTGATATAGGGCCAGGAGGGCTAACTGTGGAACATAGTACCGTATCTTCGATAGTATGCCTACAGTCTTGGAAATTTTCTTAGAAATTTGATGTATATGTGTATGAAATTTGAGTCTATTATCAAGGTGGATTCCTAAGAATTTTCCCTCTGTTAGTTTTGTGATAGGTGATCCATTTATCATTATGTTAAGAGGGACATCTGTAGCTCTGTTACCAAACTGAATGAAGTAGGTTTTGTCAATGTTTAGTGTAAGTTTGTTAGTCCTCATCCAGGTAGATATTTTCTGTAATTCGGTATTTACAGTATTGGCTAGCGTGACTGGGCTCGGGTGAGAGAAGACGTATGTAGTGTCATCTGCAAATAGTGTGGGTTTGAGTAATTGCGAAGCATTTGGAAGGTCATTTATGTATAGGAGAAAGAGAAGAGGGCCAAGGACACTTCCCTGTGGGACACCAACTGTAATTGGTTGTGCAGAAGAGTTTGCCCCATTTGCGTACACATATTGGCTTCTGTTGCTGAGGTAAGACTTGAGGTAGTTGAGGGAGTGCCCTCTTATACCAAAGTGTGACAATTTTACGTGGAGCAAGTCATGGTCAACTGTATCAAAAGCTTTACGTAAGTCAATGAAGATCCCCAGTGGGACTTCTTTTTTCTCTATTGCAGTGTATATATGTTCTAGCATGTGTATAATAGCATCATTAGTATTTTTATTAGGCCTGAATCCAAATTGGCAGGGGTTGAGTATGTTTTGGGAGATAAGGTAGGAGTAGATTCGTTTATGAATTAATTTTTCGAAGATTTTTGAGAGAGGGTGTAAGTTGGATATTGGCCTATAGTTATTCAACTCTGTTTGGTCTCCTCCTTTGTGGATCGGGGTGACCCTTGCTATTTTGAGTACTGTAGGGAAGGTGGAGGATTCAATGGATTTGTTAAAGAGTGTTGCAATGATTGGTGATAGCACTTGTGACACTTTTTTGTATATAAGGGGTGGTAAGGTATTTAAATCTCCTGCCTTGTTTTTTAGTGCGTTGATAATAAGGGAGACTTCGTATGGGTTAGTCGGAGCTAGGAACAGTGTGTTCGGGTAGTTGCCGGTGAGGTAGTCATTTGGTGGGGTATCTGAGCTTGGGATTTTATTGGCAAGGTTTTGTCCTATAGTGGAGAAGAAATCATTGAGTCTGTTTGCTGTTTCTGTTGGTGGGAGTTGGGGTTCATCTGTTTTTGCTAATTTTATTTCGCTATTTCGTGATATCTTTTTTGTTCCCAGAATTTCTGATAGGGTTTTCCAGGTCTTTTTTATATCACCTCGTAAGTTGGATAATCTGTTCTCATAATATTTACAAATGAACAGCCACTCGACATGTTCCTTGAGGTGGATGACAAAGTGCATTGTCTTGGAAACTGCGGAGTCACTAGCTAGCTTGCATCGTCACTCACTCAGTCTTGGCTGGTGCCTCGTGGCATCAACACCTCCTACTGACCATATGGTACATGGTGTCATATGTTACAAGGTACCATATGGTACATTGTACTACAGGTCCGCCATCACAAATCCGGCAATCAGTTATTCGGTTCCTTCAGTTATTAAGCACTAATTTTGGCTAGTATAATTTCAAATTTCCAGGGTCGCCACACCAATCTGCTGCTACTGTTTGGTGGTGCTACTTGCTGCATAAGTCATTCCAATTTCTTTTTCTTCATTTATTGTTATAACCTGCTTGCTTTTAGCCCTAGCCATGGTTCCAATGAATAAAAGAAATGCTTCTCATTATGTAAAGCACCTACAGAGTACATTATCAATCAAAAGATAAAGTGGCTTTGAAGCCACTGTTGGTTGCCATGAACTCAGTCTCATGATGCAGGAGAATATGCTTTATTATTACGCTAATATCAACACCACAGCTTATTTGCCTATCACAACTGATCTAATATGACATAATAAAGAATATGAATAACATAAAACATGCTAAATATTCCAGAATAAATAATATTTGGCATAACCCCGAGCAGTTCGACAGGTATGAAGAGAATATGGTATATGATATGCTCCTTAGTATTAAGTAGACTGTAAGCCAATAATGTTAAGCTGGCCCACAATGCCTAGGCATAATAGAGGCTCTCTTTGCATTGCAACCCACTATTGTAAATACAAAATCTCAATGTATTGTTTGCAAAGACATAAAATAAATAAATAAATAAATAAATAAATAAATAAATACAAATACCATTCTACTATCCCTGTCTTGGGGGCTTATATTAGAGAAAACGGAGTGTAGCACAGGGCTAACTGTGATATACACTTGCACTGCATCATAAACCTGAAACATTATTATTATTATAATAAAAAAGAAGCGCTAAGCCACAAGGGCTATACAGTGCTGCAGGGTAGGGAAGGAAGCGAGGGTATTGAGCAGCAGAAGGGGGGAGGGATGATCAGTAGGTTACAGAAAACAACGGGGCAGGGGATAGTGTGGGGGTAGAGGGCAGCAAGAGATTGAGGTAGAAAGGGCTGAAGGTATCATCAGAGTTTGTGAAGTCAGTCAGTTGTTGTCAAAAAGTCAATGAGAGAGTCCGGATGAAAGGTGGGTCCATCAGCGAGAAGGGAAGGTAAAGAGAAAGCAGCGGAGCGAAGATGACATTGGAGGTATATTCTGCGTGCTCATTGATAAAGTGGGCAGTCTAATAGAATGTGGCTGACTGATAATGGAACCTGACAATTCTCACAGAGAGGAGCAGGGCACCTCTCCATGAGATATCCATGAGTAAGACGAGTATGACCAATGCGAAGATGGGAGAGAGTAGTCTCCCGACTTCGACACTGGTGACAAGAAGACGGCTAGTAACCTATACTCGGTTTAACAGATTGAAGTTTGTTACTGAGCAGAGTAGACGCAGCAAAATAGTCCGTAAATGGAACACCTCTATATGAAACTGGTAGGTCATGTACTGCTGACTGCACAGCAGTGTCTGCCTGTTCATTGCCCTATACGTCAACATGACCAGGGACCCAACAAAAAACAATGTCTTCATGCTTCGTAGAGATGTGGCATAGCCAAAGTTGGATACGGAGGACTAAGGGGCGAGGTGTATCAAATTTCTGTATAGCCTGTAAAGCACTAAGGGAGCCTGAGACAACCACAAATGATGACACAGGCATAGATGCAATACGGATAAGTGCTGCAAGAATGGCATACAATTCAGCAGTAAAAATTCTAGCCAAAGACAGTAAATGCCCTCGTATGACTCTGTCCGGAAACAATGCTGTGAATCCTACGCCATAAGAAGACTTAGAGCCATCTGTGTACTCTGCAATGGCATGAGAATGAGAGTGGAAGTGGTCAAGAAAAAGAGAGCGGGAAGCTACCGTAGACAATTGGGCTTTCGAGCAAGGGAGTGAGAAAGAACAGACTCAAACAGCTGGAACTTCCCAGGAGGGTAGGGAAAAGTGAGATGCTACATAAACATAGAAAGGTGGTAAATGAAGAGAAGACAAGAGGGAATGTAGGCGAAGAGAGAAGGGATGGAGCAAACAGGGGCGGCGAACAAATAAAGAATGTTTACTAATATCGGTGACCATTCTATAAATGGAAGGATTGCGGAGATCATGACAGCTACATAGGCAATGGGCATTACGGTGACTGGATAAGGATGGAACATTCGCTTCTGCATAGAGGCTCTCAACAGGGGAAGAGCAAAAAGCACCAAGGCATAAACGTAATCCTTGGTGATGAATGAGGTTAAGGCTAGAGAGAGTAGCAGGAGAGGCCGCTGAATAGATATGGTCACCATAATCAAGTTTCAATAAAATGAGAGCGGAATGTAGGCGAAGGAGAGTTCAACGATCAGCTACCCATGAAAGGTGAGCATGGGTTTTAAGAAGGTTCAGTCGGCTGTGACAAGTTGCCTTCAAAGAGGTAATGTGAGGTTTCCAAGATAATCTACGGTCAAAGAGGAGGCCTAGAAACCTGACTGTATCACATTCAGGGATACAGGAGCCATAGAGGTACAAAGGATGATCGGAGATGACAGAGCATCTAGTGAAAGTAATTTGGTGAGTTTTGGTACTGGAAAATTTAAACCCATGTGTGGTGGCCCAATTGGAAACACGATCAACTGCATGTTGGAGAGAAACTGTAATGAGGTGACAGTCAGCGCCTGCACAGGCAATAGCGAAGTCATCAACATAGAGTGATGACCAAATATTGGATGGAAGAGTAGAGGCCAAATCATTTATAGCAAGGAGAAAAAGTGTTGTGCTCAGAACACATCCCTGGGGGACACCTTCAGCTTGGATAAAGTCCGGGGAGAGCACATTATTAACCCGAACACAGAAATGTCTGTCAGTTAAAAAGTTCTTAAGGAAGGATGGTAGATTTCCTCGAAGGCCTAAGGAGTGGGCTTGGGCCAAAATATTATACCTCCAAGTTGTGTCATATGCCTTCTCAAGGTCAAAAAATATGCAATAACTGAGTGGTTATTTGCAAAGGCATTACGAACATACGTATCCAAGCGTAGTAAGGGGTCTATGGTAGAACGGCCCTTACGAAAGCCATATTGACGAGTGGAGAGACTGTTGTGTCTCTAAATACCACACTAAACGTCTATTTACCAGGCGTTCCATCACTTTGCAAACTGCACTGGTAAGAGCAATGGGACGATAGTGGGAGGCTTCATGTTCCGTAGTACCTGGTTTGCGGAAAGGGTGAACAATGGCAGATTTCCACAGCTGTGGAAGAACTCCCTGTGACCAAATAAGACTGAAAAGGTGTAATAGGACTGCAAGGGCTGACTGATGTAAATGTTGTAGCATATGAATATGAATGTTGTCGGGCCCAGCTGCCGATGATCGGCAAGCTGAGAGTGTTGCCTCCAGTTCCTGAAGTGTAAAAGGCACATTATACTGTTCTTCTCTGAGAGAAGAAGAGTCCAAGGGTGCTAACTCTCTGGCAGACTTTGAGGAAAGAAATGAGGGGCATAGATGGAGCCCCTGAGAAATACGGACCAGATGATTTCCAATTTCATTGGCAACATCAAGTGGGTTTGCTATATCAACACCGGCAACCCGCAGAACAGGAGCCGGGTCAGGAGGAAGCAGAGGTGATGGTGGAGACATAATATTGCCAGCAAGTGCGTTTAGCGTCACGGATGACACGGCGAGCGATCACACGTTTCTGCTTAAAATCAAGAAGTCTCTCCGTGGTTCTATTGTACTGGTACCTGCCCCACGCAGCGCGTTTCAAATGTGCTACACGAGCACAAGCAGGAGACCACCAAGGCACGCATTTCTGAGAATGCCTGCCCAAAGTTTGGGGTATAGAATGAGAAGCTGCGGTTAAAACGAAGGATGAGAAGAGGTGTAAAAGCTCATCAATGGAGGAAAAAGAAGGAACCTCACTAAAAACAGTTAGTTGTGAGTAAAGGTTCCAATTTGCCTGATCAAACTGCTAGCGTGGGTTATGAAGAGGTGGTGAATATGAAGGGGAAGTAAAAACAATTGGGAAATGATTGCTGTCATGTAAATCCGGGAGAACAGACCAGGTGAAGTCTAATGCGGCAGAGGAAGAGCAGACTGAGAGATCGATGCAAGAGAGAGTATGAGTCTGAGGATCAAAATGGGTGTGAGTACCTGTATTTAAAACATGGAGGGGGTGGGTAGCAAGAAAAGCCTCTAACTGAATGCCACGGGAATCACAGTGAGACCCCCCCCCAGAGGAAATGATGGGCATTAAAATCGTGAAGTAACAGAAGTGGTGGCGGTAATGACGAAACAAGAAAGGCAATATCTGGGATAGATAATGCCCGAGAAGGAGAGAGATACAAAGAACAGAGTGTATACCACCTATGCAAGTGGATACGAGCTGCTGTGCAATGCAGCGAAGTACGAACAAATAGCTGATGGTACGGAATATCAGTGCGTGGAAGAAGGGCACTTTCATTAAAAGTCCCATCAGGAAAAGGATCTGAAGAACACAATAAATTATAGCCTGAGATGGGATAGATAATGGCAGAGTGTAATTTTGGTTCCTGTAAGCAAACACCAACAGGGGAAAACTGGGAGAGCAACATCTGAAGCTCACCCCGATTACCCCTGAGGCCGCGAATATTCCACTGCAAATAGGCCATGATTGGCAACGATAAAGATACCTGAAATCCGCAGGTAAGGGTACCTATGGACTAGAGGGGTTAGAAAAGTCCACGTGCGGTGGCAAAGGAAAACATTCAAGTAGCGAAGGACCGGTGCGCTGTGAAGAAAGGAGTTGCGCAGATGGAGAAGAGGAAAGAGAAGGAACAGAGGGTGGATCAGTGTCCATTGATGGTTTGGTCTCTGCAATATATTCAGAGATTGCTTCAAGTGTTTTGGAGTTCAGTGACGTCGTATGGGAGACAATATTGGAGATGGAAGGAGGAGGAGTTTGAGTAAAGATCGGAGCTGTAATGGACTGTACCAAGGTAGGGGAGGCCAAAGGGCAGAGGGAACTGGAGAAGTGTGAGAGGGGACAGAAGAGGCAGAAACCTGGGAGGCGGCAGAAGAGGAAGAAACTTGGGAGGGGACAGGGGAGGAAGGTATAGTATGAGGAGGAGGATGAACCTCCACACTTGTAATGGAGCCAGTGAAAGGGGAAGACCCAGGTACAGAGACCGGGAAGGCAAAATGTGGAGGTGGATGAAGGGAAGGAGGGGTTAAAGGAGATTTTTTTGACCTCTGAGAAGTAGAGGGATGATTGGGAGGAGGAGTCGTACGAGGTCTTGTCAATACCGGGGTTTGTGAGGGAGAACACGAAGAAGTGAGGAGAGACTGAGGAGTTCAAGTAGGGACGTCTGAGCCCAGGACAGCAAAAGAATTAGATACAGGAGTGACTATGGGACTGGCAACCGCAGAGGAGGCTGCAGAAGATGTGACCCCAGAAGTGGGGGGACGCTTTTAAACACGAGAATAAGAAACACGGGGCAGTCTCCCTTGGAGGCGGAGATGAGAAACCGCCATAGCATAAGGGAGACCTGCCTCTTTGAGGCAACGAATTTCCTGCTCATTTAAGTAGACCTGGCAACGGCGAGAGTACGAAGGGTGAGCCTCATGGCAATTAAAGCAAGAGGGAGTTCGACTGCAAGACATATTAGAATGGTCATCAGCACCACAGACTGAGCATTCGGCTATAGATCTGCAATATTTTGCTGGGTGGCCAAATCGCCAGCAATTCCTACACTGTTGCAGTGTAGGGTCACCATCCGAACTTGTAACCGATGTCCTACTACATAAACAGAGGATGGGAGTTCATGGCTGTCAAAAGTTAAACAAGCCACATTGCAAGGGTATCGTCTTCGCCCGCGGGCAGGAAGAACATAAGTGTCTACCTTGAGAATTGGGAGATCTTGGAGTTCCAGCTGTTCGAGAATGTCAGTGCCACATGTCTGGAAATTCTGTTGGACTATGGTATGGGGCAGAATAACAGTACCACTACAAGAATTGAGGGAATGATGTTTTTCGATAGTGATAGGAATAGTATCGATATGTGAAAGAAGAGAAAGATCATGAGCTTGGGTAGAATTCTGGACTGTGATGATGCGCGTACCACTCTTAAGAGCATGAAAGGAAATATCTCTACCAATGTGGCATAGGAGCGCTTTGCCAATACTATGGTCGGAAAGATAGACAGTAGAAGAAGTCGGTCTTAATGTAAAGAATTTAGTCCATTGTGTGGTCCAAAACTGAGTGTGGAGAGGGAGTACATGATGTGTCGGTCTTTTCCAAGTAGAATGGGAAGGTAACGAAGTAACATCATCAGGAGATTGTCGTTGACGTTTAGATGTGGGACCAGAGTCGGTCCGACGTGGGACAAACTGGCGATTCGAAAATCGCCGCACCATAGAGGGAGAAGCCGGAAGCATAGTAAAAGGAGAGCGAAGGTCAGACAAATTGAAGGAGTCAGTGGAAGCCCCGGTACCTGAAGCAGGTGAGGAAACAGCACCAGCAAGAGGTACAGGGGCCTTAGGAGTGTCCAAAGAGTGGCCAAAAGATGAGGCGAGGTCACAACAGGGTGCGGTAACAATAAGGGGCCCGGGGGTAGCGGGGTCATGGATTTGGAACTCCATGGTTAGGTTACTTCTTTCTTTTTGTTTTAAGAAAAAAAAAAGAAGAAAAGAAAATAAAAATAAAAAAAAGAAAAAAGGGGGGACCGGGGAGGGATAGTTCCTAGGAGGAATGAAAGGGCCAGATATCTCCCTTCGCGCCCAAGAGAACCTCAGCACCACAAGTAGCACAGATGCAGCATGGAACCCGTGCCATACCCTACCCTTCATGCCAGTAAACCAGCAATCTGGGATAGCAACCTCACATCTGCCGAGCTACCTCGGTGGACAAAAGAGAGGGCGACCAGATATCCGCCACAAAGCATACCTCCTTCAGCCACCACCCCCAGAATGCGAAAGGTGGCTTCCAGAGATACACCCGTCGCCCGAAAGACACCCAAAGCCACCCTCCGAGATACCGGAGAGGGATCGGGACATCCCCAGGCAATCCAGATCCCACGGCAAACTACGCCACCGCCAAGAACTTCAACGGAATGGGATGGACCCCGGTACCCTTCCCCCTACCTATGAACTAGTGTGCCTGTGGGAAAAATCCCAAAGGCCAAAAAGAGGAAGGGCAAAAGGGAGGGGTGGGGAGGAGGAGGAGGAGGAAAGGAAAAAGGGGAGGATGGGATAGGGAAAGGGGGATTGGGGGGTAATTAGGTTTGGTCTGAGGAAGGAGACCGACAGGTCTAATTCCTCAGACCAAGAGCCTCTTCACCACACCAAGGAGCCCCCCCTTGAAGAGGAGATGGACGATAAATAAGGGAGTTCACTTCTCAGCCATTAGCCGCCTCTTTGCAGTATATTTTCGTATGGTTTTTATGGTTGTATTCTCATTTCTTTAGACTTATTTGATAGAATGGAAGATATATTACAGAAATAGACATGATTTTGATTGCTTTCATGATGAAAAGTACCTTGAAATTGAGCTCAAAGTAGCGGAAGTGTTCAATTTTTGCCGATGGTCAATGAACTTCGTGTAAGTCAAGTTGGTTAATTTTATTAAGTGTATTCTAACCTAACCACTCTGTAATCCAGCAAACTCAGTAATCTGGCACACTACAGGTCCCAATGATGCCAGATTTGTGACAGAGGACCTGTATATGGTATAGGGTACCATACAGTACAGGACACCACGATCAAGCTTCTGCAATAACTTTACTTTCTGCATTATTGATAAAGTCAGATGCTTCCTTTTCTTTTTCTCACTTTTACCCATGGGGGGTATCTGCAGCTCTTTTTGACATTTTCACAGTGAAATTAAACACAGTCACAAAATAAAGAGCAAAAACAAAATATCAGCCAATGGCAAACGCACGTGTGAACACTACAAGCACTGAGACACAATTGATGCCCACCACTCTGGCTGTCAGTGCTGGGTCACACCATCATGTGGCAGCATTGAAGTTATGTAGAAATGACGAAAAAACTTCGGTTTTCGAAACTTTTCAAATTTCAGAATTTCGGATGAAGGGATGTGGCTCTATTCTTGTTATAGCTACAGAAATGTAATAATGGTTTTATTATGCTATTTTTATGCCTACTATCTATTAAATTTATGGCACTGCATTTATTAACCCTTTGACGGTTTCAGGCCCCTCTCTGAAACTGTCATTCTATGTCGCCAAATATTCAAAAAAAAAAAAAAATTATTTTTTCTTATGAAAATGTTAAGATTATTTTTCTGAGTGTTTTAGTCCAAAAAAAAAATTTTTGCCATTGGTACTTACCGAGATATAGAGCCGTGAAGTTTGCAGAAAATGAGCCGCGTATGGCAACAGCGGCGACTGCCGCTCACCCGGTAAACTTTAGTTTACTTGTAATTGAAGGTTTTTTTGTTTTTTTCACTATTTTATTTTTTCACATAACTTATGTGGCCTATGAGACCAAAGTAAGGTGCAATGTACATATATACACTCGTTGTATACAACACAATAAGCACACAAACATAATTATCAATACAGTGGACCCCCGCATAGCGAACGCCTTGCATAGCGAACAATCCGCATAGCGAACGCTTTGTTCGCTAAAATTTTGCCCCGCATAGTGGACAAAAACCCGCTCAGCGACCTTCGTCCGAGACGCGTCCAATGTGCGCCCTCAGCCAGCCTCACATGTGCCGCCCATCCCATTGTTTACCAGCCAGCCTCCGCGGTAACATTCAAGCATACACTCGGAATATTTCGTATTATTACAGTGTTTTCGGTGCTGTTTGTGGAAAATAAGTGACCATGGGCCCCAAGAAAGCTTCTAGTGCCAACCCTACACCTCAAAGGGTAAGAATACCCATTGAAATGAAGAAAGAGATCATTGATAAGTATGAAAGTGGAGTACGTATCACCGACCTGGTCAAGTTGTACAAGAAACCAAAATCAACCATCGCTTCTATTGTGGGCAAGAAAACGGCAATCAAGGAAGCTGTTGTTGCCAAAGGTTTAACTGTGTTTTCGAAACAAAGATCGCAAGTGATGGAAGATGTTGAGAGACTCTTATTGGTGTGGATAAATGAAAAACAGCTAGCAGGAGATAGCGTCTCTCAAGCGATCATATGTGAAAAGGCTAGGAAGTTGCATGACGATTTAATTAAAAAAATGCCTGCAACTAGTGATGATGTGAGTGAATTTAAGGCCAGCAAAGGTTGGTTTGAGAGATTTAAGAAGCGTAGTGGCATCCATAGTGTGATACGGCATGGTGAGGCTGCCAGTTCGGACCACAAAGCGGCTGAAAAATATGTGCATGAATTCAAGGAGTACATAGAAACTGAAGGACTGGAACCTGAACAAGTGTTTAATTGTGATGAAACAGGCCTGTTCTGGAAGAAAATGCCAAGCAGGACCTACATTACTCAGGAGGAAAAGGCACTCCCAGGACATAAGCCTATGAAAGACAGGCTTACTTTGTTGATGTGTGCCAATGCTAGTGGTGATTGCAAAGTTAAGCCTTTATTAGTGTATCACTCTGAAACTCCCAGAGCGTTCAGGCAAAAGAATGTCCTCAAGGATAATTTGTGTGTGCTGTGGAGGGCAAACAGTAAGGCATGGGTCACTAGGGAATTTTTCTATAACTGGTTACACCATGCATTTGCCCCCAATGTGAAAGATTACCTAACTGAAAAGAAATTAGACCTTAAGTGCCTCCTGGTGTTAGACAATGCCCCTGGTCATCCTACAGACGTGGCAGAGCGACTTTATGGGGACATGAGCTTCATTAAGGTGAAGTTTTTGCCTCCTAATACCACTCCTCTCCTGCAACCCATGGACCAGCAGGTCATTTCCAACTTCAAGAAACTGTACACAAAAGCTCTGTTTCAAAAGTGCTTTGAAGTGACCACAGACACTCGATTGACTCTAAAAGAGTTTTGGAAGGATCACTTTAATATCCTCAATTGTGTAAACCTTATAGGTAAGGCTTGGGAGGGAGTGACTAAGAGAACCTTGAACTCTGCTTGGAAGAAACTGTGGCCAGAATGTGTAGACAAAAGGGATTTTGAAGGGTTTGAGGCTAACCCTGAGAGGAGTAGTATACCAGTTGAGGAATCAATTGTGGAATTGGGGAAGTCCTTGGGGTTGGAGGTTAGTGGGGAGGATGTGGAAGAGTTGGTGGAGGAGGACAATGAAGAACTAACCACTGATGAGCTGATAGATCAACTTCAAGAGCAAGAGGCCAGACCTGGGGAAACTGGTTCAAAGGAGGGGAGAGAGAAATTGAAGGAATTGCCTACTTCAAAGATTAAGGAAATGTGTGCAAAATGGCTTGAAGTGCAAACCTTTTTTGATGAAAATCACCCTCACACAGCTATTGCAAGCCGTGCTGGTGACTGTTACAATGACACTGTTGTGAACCACTTTAGACAAATCATAAAGGAACGAGAGGTACAGGCCACTATAAGAAGAACATAAGAACGAAGGAACACTGCAGAAGGCCTACTGGCCCATGCGAGGCAGGTCCAAGTCCCTACCGGCTTAAGCCAATGCACCCAACCTAGTCAGGTCAGGTCACATTGACTTAAGGGAGGAACACGGCAACCGACCTGTTAGCACAAGCTATCAGGTCCAACTCACACCCACCCACATCTACTCATGTATTTATCCAACCTATTTTTAAAGCTACACAACGTTCTGGCCTCTATAACGGTACTTGGGAGTTTGTTCCACTCATCCACAACTCTATTACCAAACCAGTACTTTCCTATATCCCTCCTGAATCTGAATTTTTCCAACTTAAAACCATTGCTGCGAGTCCTGTCTAGGCTAGATATTTTCAGCACACTATTTACATCCCCTTTATTTATTCCTGTCTTCCACTTATAAACCTCAATCATATCCCCCCTAATTCTACGTCTTTCTAGAGAGTGCAGTTTCAGGGCCCTTAGTCTATCCTCATAGGGAAGGTTTCTGATACATGGGATCATCTTTGTCATCCTCCTTTGTACATTTTCCAGAGAATTTATATCCATTCTGTAATACGGTGACCAAAACTGTGCAGCATAATCTAAATGAGGCCTAACCAAGGATGTATAGAGTTGAAGAACAACCTGAGGACTCCTATTATTTATGCTTCTTGATATGAAGCCAAGGATTCTATTAGCTTTATTGCGAACACTTATGCACTGTTGTCTTGGTTTCAGATTACTGCTAACCAGAACTCCTAAATCTTTTTCGCAATCCGTAATATTAAGATCTACATTATTTAGTTTATATGTGGCATGGTTATTGTCCTGTCCAACATTTAGAACTTTGCATTTGTCTATATTAAACTGCATCTGCCACTTCTCCGACCACTGCATCAGTCTATTCAAATCTTCCTGGAGTGCTCGAATGTCCTCGTCAGAATGAATTCGACGGCCTATTTTGGTGTCATCGGCAAACTTGCCGATGTCGCTCTTTATGCCCTCATCTATGTCGTTTATGTAGATTGTGAACAGCAGGGGGCCCAACACTGACCCCTGTGGAACACCGCTCGTGACGCTTCCCCACTCTGATTTCTCCCCATTTATGCAAACTCTCTGCTGCCTATTTGTCAACCATGCCTCTATCCAGGAAAAAATTTCTCCTCCTATTCCATGTGCTTTAATTTTCCTCAATAGTCTCTGATGTGGGACCCTGTCAAAAGCCTTACTGAAGTCCATATACACAATATCATATTCATTACCATGATCTACCTCCTCAAATACCTTAGTGAAAAAAGTTAATAAATTCGTAAGGCAGGAACGCCCCTTTGTAAAACCATGCTGAGATTCGTTGATTAATTTATGCTTTTCAAGGTGGCTACGAACTGCCTCGGCAATTATTGATTCCATAAATTTTCCCACTATGGAGGTTAGGCTTATTGGTCTATAGTTCGAAGCTAAGGACCTGTCACCTGTTTTGAAAATAGGTATCACATTTGCCATTTTCCACTTATCTGGCACCATGCCAGTTTGTAGTGATATGTTGAAAAGATTAGCCAAAGGTGTGCTAAGCTCCTCTTTACATTCCTTTAGAACCCTTGCATACAGTTCATCAGGGCCTGGGGATTTGTTAGGTTTTAATTTATCTATTTGCCTAAGGACCATGTCACTTGTGACCCTAATAGTGCACAGTTTATTATCGTCCTGTTCTACATAATTTATCATTACTGGAATATCGCTGGTATCCTCCTGTGTAAAAACTGAGAGGAAGTATGTGTTAAAAATTCTACACATTTCCTTATCACTGTCAGTGAGCTGACCCGAGGAACTTTTGAGTGGGCCTATCTTGTCCCTGATCTTACTTCTGTATACCTGAAAGAATCCTTTTGGGTTAGTCTTCGATTCTCTTGCAACTTTAACCTCATAATCTCTATTTGCTTTTCTAATTCCCTTTTTTATTTCTCTCTTTAACTGAATATATCGATTTCTTAATTGCCCCTCTCCTCTTTTGATTTGCCTATATATGCCTCTCTTTTGACCAATCAGATATTTTAATCTATTGTTCATCCATTTAGGATCATTTTTGTTTGATCTGATTTCCCTATTTGGAACATAATTTGACTGAGCAGCTAGAACTATGCCCTGGAAAGCATCATATCGGCAACCATCACCACCTACCTGACCCCTAGTCAGGTCATTCCAGTTCAGCCCACCTAAGTAATTTTTCAGTCCTATGAAATCAGCCAAGCGAAAGTCAGGGACGGAGACTTGATTGCCATTATTAGGGGAATTCCATGATATGTTAAAACTGAGTGATTTGTGATCACTCTCCCCAAGCTCATCATTAACCTCAAGATTATTAATTAGTGTTTCCCTACTGGCAAGAACCAAGTCAAGGAGGTTATTTCCCCTAGTTGGCTCTGTCACAAACTGTTTTAAAAAACAATCCTGGATCGTATCAAGAAAGTCACCCGACTCTAAATTTCCTGTCAAATTGCTCCAGTCAATCTGTCTATAGTTGAAATCTCCCATTAGCACAACATTTTCGTATGTAGATGCCTTACGAATTTCGTCCCATAGAAGTTTACTGCACTCCCTATCAAGATTTGGGGCCCTGTAAATCACACCCAAAATTAGTTTTTCTCGGCCCTCGAGAAGCTGTAACCAAACAGATTCAGTGGCTGACGCTTCTAATTTAATATCTTGTCTAACACAACAATTTAAATTGTCTCTGACATACATCGCTACTCCACCACCTTTCCTGTTGACCCTGTCAGTGTGGAATAATTTATAGCCCTTGTATGTGACATTCAGAGGCATCTCTCTATCTTTCAGATTGAGCCAGGTCTCTGTTATAGCAATAATATCTATGTTTCCTGCACTTGCAATTAATCTTAGCTCATCTATCTTATTTCTAACACTCCTGCTATTAGTATAGTAAACCTTAAGGGAGCTAGTCCCTTGCTGCCCTCTGCTGTCCCCTTTGTTTGCTGACCTGTTCTATTTGTCTTTATTTATAACTTCATGCTGAATGCCTTTTATACATTTACTGTTTCCAACCCTAGTGTTGCAACCTGCTTGTTTCCCACACACACCCATACCTCTATCTTCCATCAGTTTAAAATCATAGGCATTTCACCAATGGCCTTCTCAATCGAGTCTGCAAGTGCTACCACCCCTGCCCCAGAGAGATGAACCCCATCCCTTGCATACATATCATGTTTGCCATAAAAGTTGTTCCAGTTGTCAATGAATGGGATTGCAAGTTCCTTGCAGTATCTGTCTAGCCAGCAATTTACACCAATTGCCCTAGACAACCATTCATTTCCTACTCCCCTTCTAGGCAAGATGCTACATATGATTGGGATCCTCCCTTAGACTTAATGAAATCTATAGCTGACCTGTACTTATCTAGCAGCTCTTCTCTCCTACCCTTCCCAATATCATTTCCACCAGCACTGAGACAGATAATGGGCTTGTTCCCATTACCTGACATGATATTATCCAGTCTGTTGACAATGTCCCCAACACCAGCTCCAGGGAAGCACACTCTATCTCTCATCTTCTTATTCCTATTACAAAAGCACGATCAACATATCTTACCTGAGAGTCACCAACCACAAGAATGCGCTTACCTTCATTAGCAGGGGCAGTAGTACCCTTACCTTCACTGGCCACTGAAGTACATTCATCCTGGAGAACAGAGAAGCGATTTCCTACCTTCAGATCTGCACTCTTAACTTTCCCTTACTCTGATGCGCCTCCCATTACTGTGAACAACTGCCACTTGTAGCAGGTGCTGGGCTGCACCTCCACTGCTGGTAGCCGTTGCTACCACTCCCCACCTACAGCCTCCTCACAGTGAGAGACAGACTGCACCTCACTGCTAGAAGCCCTCATTCCCCACATCTCCAACCACCTCACACTCTCTCCCAGACCCATTGAGGTGGACCTTCAGCCTCCTAATCTCCTCCTGGAGAAGCAAGACCTCCTCCTTCAACTCTCCAACCTCAGCTTTTAAAACACTGTAGAAGCAAGCCATGCTTTG